>NC_059268.1:901212-923712 GCF_017591435.1 Portunus trituberculatus
ATATATATATATATATATATATATATATATATATATATATATATATATATATATATATATATATATATATATATATATATATATATATATATATATTTTTTTTTTTTTTTTTACATTACAAGGGCACTGGCCAAGGGCAAACAAAGTGTTGGAAAAAAAAATCCCGCTGGTTGCCAGGCCCTGTTAAGAAGAAAGTAGAAAGAGAAAAACAAAAAAATCTAAAAGGAGGGTCCAGTTAACGTAAGAGGTGTCTTGACACTCCTCTTTTGAAAGAGTTTAAGTCATAGGCAGGTGGAAATACAGACACAGGTAGAGAGTTCCAGAGTTTACCAGTGTAGGGAATGAAGGAGTGAAGATACTGGTTAACTCTTGCATTAGGAAGATGGACAGAATAGGGATGAGAAGAAGTAGAGAGTCTTGTGCAGCGAGGCCGCAGGAGGGGGAAGGCATGCAGTTAGCAAGTTCAGAAGAGCAGACAGCATGAAAACAGCGGTAGAAGACAGATAAAGATGCAACATTGCGGCGGTGACTTAAAGAATCAAGACAGTCAGTTAGAGGAGAAGAGTTGATAAGACGAAAAGCTTTAGATTCCACCTTGTTTAGTAAAGCTGTGTGTGGATCCCCCAGACATGAGAGCCATACTCCATACACGGGCGGATAAGGCCCTTGTACAGAGCAAGCAGCTGGGAGGGAGAGAAAATGGACGAAGACGCCATAGGACACCTAACTTCTTGGAAGCTGATTTAGCAAGAGTAGAGATGTGAAATTTCCAGTTTAGATTTTTAGTGAAGGATAGACCGAGTGTGTTTAATGTAGAGGAGAGGGAAGTTGAGTGTTATTGAAGAAGAGAGGATAGTTGTCTGGAAGGTTATGTCGAGTAGATAGTTGTAGAAATTGAGTTTTTGAGGCATTGAACAAAACCAGGTTTTCTCTGCCCCAATCAGAAACAAGTGAAAGATCAGAAGTTAGGCGTCCTATAGCATCTCGCCTTGAGTCATTTAATTGTTGTTGGGTTGGGCGTCTGTTGAACGCTGTTGAATAATGCAGGGTGGTATCATCAGCATAGGAGTGGATAGGGCATTGAGTCAGATTTAGGAGATCATTGATGAATAATAGAAAGAGAGTGGGTGATAGGACAGAACCCTGTGGAACACCACTGTTGATAGTTTTAGGGAAGAACAGTGACCGTCTACTACAGCAGCAATAGAACGATCGGAAAGGAAACTGGAGATGAAGGTACAGAGAGAAGGATAGAATCCGTAGGAGGGTAGTTTAGAAATTAAAGATTTGTGCCAGACTCTATCGAAGGCTTTCGATATGTCAAGGCCGACAGCAAAGGTTTCACCGAAGTCCCTAAAAGAGGATGACCAAGATTCAGTTAGGAAAGTAAGAAGATCACCAGTAGATCTGCCTTTACGGAAACCATACTGGCAATCAGAGAGAAGGTTGTGAGCTGATAGATGCCTCATTATCTTCCTATTAAGGATAGACTCAAAGGCTTTAGAAAGGCAGGAAATCAAAGCTATAGGGCGGTAGTTAGAAGGATTGGAGTGGTCACCTTTTTAGGGACAGGTTGAATGTGAGCAAACTTCCAGCAAGAAGGATAAATAGAAGTAGAGAGACACAGATGAAAGAGTTTGACCAGGCAGTGAGCGAGTTCGGAAGCACAGTTTTGAGAACAACAGGAGGGACTCCATCCGGACCGTAAGCCTTCCGAGAATCAAGGCCAGAGAGGGCCAGGAAAACGTCTTTATAAAGAATTTTAATTTTAGGGATGAAGTAGTCAGAGGGTGGAGGAGTAGGAGGAATATGCCCAGAATCATCCAAAGTTGAGTTGGTAGCAAAGGTTTGAGCGAAGAGTTCAGCTTTAGAAAAGAAGAGACAGCTGTAGAGCCATCTGGATGAAGTAAAGGAGGAAAGACGAAGAAGTAAAGTTGTTAGAGATATTATTGGCTAGATGCCAGAAATCTCGAGAGGAGTTAGAATTGGAAAGACTTTGACATTTTCTATTGATGAAAGAGTTTTAGTAAGTTGGAGAATAGATTTGGCATGATTACGGGCAGAAATATATAGGGCATGAGTTTCAGCAGTTGGATGGCTACGGAACCGTTTGTGAGCCGCCTCTCTATCATTGACAGCACGAGAACAAGCAGAGTTAAACCAAGGCTTTTTAGCTTTAGGGTTAGAGAAAGTATGAGGAATGTATAGCTCCATGCCAGAGATAATCACCTCTGTTATGTGCTCGGCACAAAGAGAAGGATCTCTGACATGAAAACAATAATCATCCCAAGGGAAATCAGAATAGTACTGCCTTAGTTCCTTCCACTTAGCAGAGTTAAAATGCCAGAAGCACCTCCGCTTAGGCGGGTCCTGAGGCTGCACTGGAGTGATAGAACTGGTAACGGAAATTAGATTGTGGTCGGAGGAGCCCAACGGAGAGGAAAGTTTAACAGAGTAAGCAGAAGGGTTGGAGGTTAGGAAAAGATCAAGAATGTTGGGCGTGTCTCCAAGGCGGTCAGGAATACGGGTAGGGAACTTCACTAGCTGCTCTAGGTCATGAAGGATAGCAAAGTTGAAGGTTTGTTCACCAGGTTGGTCAGTGAAAGAAGATGAAAGCCAAAGCTGGTGGTGAACATTGAAATCTAAAATGGAGATCTCAGCAAAGGAAAGTGAGATAAGATGTGCTCCACCTTGGAAGTCAAATAGTCAAAGAATTTTACATAGTCAGAGGAATTAGGTGAGAGGTATACAGCACAGATGAATTTAGTTAGAGAGTGACATTGAAGTCTTAGCCAGATGGTAGAAAATTCTGAAGATTCAAGATTGTGGGCACGAGAGCAAGTGGTGTCGTTACGCACGTATGCGCAACATCCATATATATATATATATATATATATATATATATATATATATATATATATATATATATATATATATATATATATATATATATATATATATATATATATATATATATATATATATATATATATATATATATATATATATATATATATATATATATATATATATATATATATATATATATATATATATATATATATATATATATATATATATATATATATATATATATATATATATATATATATATATATATATATATGTATATATATATATATATGTATATATATATATATATATATATATATATATATATATATATATATATATATATATATATATATATATATATATATATATATATATATATATATATATATATATATATATATATATATATATATATATATATATATATATATATATATATATATATATATATATATATATATATATATATATATATATATATATATATATATATATATATATATATATATATATATATATGTATATGTATATATATATATATATATATATATATATATATATATATATATATATATATATATATATATATATATATATATATATATATATATATATATATATATATATATATATATATATATATATGTATATATATATATATATATATATATATATATATATATATATATATATATATATATATATATATATATATATATATATATATATATATATATATATATATATATATATATATATATATATATATATATATATATATATATATATATATATATATATATATATATATATATATATATATATATATATATATATATATATATATATATATATATATATATATATATATATATATATATATATATATATATATATATATATATATATATATATATATATATATATATATATATATATATATATATATATATATATATATATATATATATATATATATATATATATATATATATATATATATATATATATATATATATATATATATATATATATATATATATATATATATATATATATATATATATATATATATATATATATATATATATATATATATATATATATATATATATATATATATATATATATATATATATATATATATATATATATATATATATATATATATATATATATATATATATATATATATATATATATATATATATATATATATATATATATATATATATATATATATATATATATATATATATATATATATATATATATATATATATATATATATATATATATATATATATATATATATATATATATATATATATATATATATATATATATATATATATATATATATATATATATATATATATATATATATATATATATATAATGCCAACTGTAAAAATTATCCTTATATCAGTGATAAATAAAATTTTATTCTCATCCAATTATTTATGTATCTTTGCATGATCCCATTGTAGTGTTTTCTGATCCTCCATGTTTTATGAAAGGCAGAAACTTTCCCTATTCATGACTACAGCCGTTGCCACACTGGCATTGTCAAAATATCTTTGAATGTATCACGACACGCAAAGAGTGAGAGCGAACCGTTACCGCCAGTGTGAATGCTTACATTGAAATGCATTAAACATTTCTGGAGACTGATCGAACCTATGGTGTGAATCAACCCTAATCCTTCCCTATTCTGGCCGCCATGGCATTGCCCCCCGCACTCCCCACACCCTGGCGATAGATGCGCCCTCCACGCCCACACAGCACCCATGGAAACACCCTCCACGCCCACACAGCACCCATGGATGCACCCTCCACGCCCACACAGCAACTCATTCAATGGTTCAGATCTTTTGGTGAAACTTGCAAAGGAAACAATGAAACACTAGAGCCAGATTATTGACTTTATTTATCGCCGAGTGGTCAGGCTGTGTGAAGGGCTGTGCATTCCTCCACACATGACACACTGACACTACACGTTATCATGGGACACCTTCATACACTGCAAAAATAGAATTGTGGCTTATATCTTCACAAGGGAAGCTGCTCAGACTCGTTAAGGCCGTCTCACACCGGAGACGACGCACACCACGTACCAACGTCGCGCAGACGCCAGGCGCGATGCTCCGCCACACATCCTCTGTGGTGGAGGCTGGCTCACTTGACACTTCTTCACGAGGAGGAGGAGGAGGAGGAGGAGGAGGAGGAGGAGGAGAAAGGAGTTATTAATGATATGTTTAGCCTTGAATAATGAGAGGAAAAGGAATTGGGTCTATGAATCAAATATAAAACGAGTGAAATGTGGCGAATATCATTATCTTATCCAAGTGCCAGAAATGGATGAGGGAAATTTGGACAGTATTTCAGAGTGACTCCAGCTCAGTTCTCTGAAGTTCCATCCCTCAATGAACAAGATATTAAGAAGCAAGGCACCAACTACAGGACAGCCACCAGTTCGCGGTGAAGGAGGGCGAGAGCGTCGTCTCCGGAGTGACACGGCCTTTAATTAACCCCTTCAGTACCATGACACGTTTTTCATATATATTCTGGTTACAATTTGGAGATTTTATACACCTTCACAAACTTAAGTGTGGATTGAAGTAGTGAAGACTGTAACCATTGATCTTCTTACCTCCAGATCCTTCCCAATGTAAATAGAATCGTGTAATCACAGTAAAAACTCCAGATAAAATGGCGTCCCAGTACTGAAGGGGTTAACAAAGTGCTGGAGAAAAGATGAAACAAAGACATTGATTCCCTCTCTTCTTTGCTAGTTCACATGTCACTGTTCATTCATTCAGCAAAGATTCTTGCCACACACACAGTTCACATGTCACTGTTCATTCATTCAGCAAAGATTCTTGCCACACACACAGTTCACATGTCACTGGCCATTCATTCAGCAAAGATTCTTGCCACACACACAGTTCACATGTCACTGTTCATTCATTCAGCAAAGATTCTTGCCACACACACAGTTCACATGTCACTGGCCATTCATTCAGCAAAGATTCTTGCCACACACACAGTTCACATGTCACTGTTCATTCATTCAGCAAAGATTCTTGCCACACACACAGTTCACATGTCACTGTTCATTCATTCAGCAAAGATTCTTGCCACACACACAGTTCACATGTCACTGGCCATTCATTCAGCAAAGATTCTTGCCACACACACAGTTCACATGTCACTGGACATTCATTCAGCAAAGATTCTTGCCACACACACAGTTCACATGTCACTGTTCATTCATTCAGCAAAGATTCTTGCCACACACACAGTTCACATGTCACTATTCATTCATTCAGCAAAGATTCTTGCCACACACACAGTTCACATGTCACTGTTCATTCATTCAGCAAAGATTCTTGCCACACACACAGTTCACATGTCACTGGCCATTCATTCAGCAAAGATTCTTGCCACACACACAGTTCACATGTCACTGGCCATTCATTCAGCAAAAATTCTTGCCAAACACACTTCATCAGCATAAATGGCCACCTGAGACCCTTGTGGAATTTCGTCCATGAGGATATTGAATAACACACAACTCCAGACACCACCCTGCTGAGCACCCAGTTTCAAGGGTTCCTCAGAAGAGAGTGAACCTGGAACCAGACATGTGCCTGCCCTACCTACCATCATACCAATAGTACATAATCTAGCCAAGCAATTTGCCGTTTACACCCCTGAGAACAAGGCCAATGAAAGCCCTACAAGTAGCCTTAACACACCTCACAAAACAGTGGCTAGTAGAGCGACCTCTCACGAAACAATATTGAGAGAGAGAGAGAGAGAGAGAGAGAGAGAGAGAGAGAGAGAGAGAGAGAGAGAGAGAGAGAGAGAGAGAGAGAGAGAGAGAGAGAGAGAGGAGAGAGAGAGAGAGAGAGAGAGAGAGAGAGAGAGAGAGAGAGAGAGAGAGAGAGAGAGAGAGAGAGAGAGAGAGAGAGAGAGAGAGAGAGAGAGAGAGAGAGAGAGAGAGAGAGAGAGAGAGAGAGAGAGAGAGAGAGAGAGAGAGAGAGAGAGAGAGAGAGAGAGAGAGAGAGAGAGAGAGAGAGAGAGAGAGAGAGAGAGAGAGAGAGAGAGAGAGAGAGAGAGAGAGAGAGAGAGAGAGAGAGAGAGAGAGAGAGAGAGAGAGAGAGAGAGAGAGAGAGAGAGAGAGAGAGAGAGAGAGAGAGAGAGAGAGAGAGAGAGAGAGAGAGAGAGAGAGAGAGAGAGAGAGAGAGAGAGAGAGAGAGAGAGAGAGAGAGAGAGAGAGAGAGAGAGAGAGAGAGAGAGAGAGAGAGAGAGAGAGAGAGAGAGAGAGAGAGAGAGAGAGAGAGAGAGAGAGAGAGAGAGAGAGAGAGAGAGAGAGAGAGAGAGAGAGAGAGAGAGAGAGAGAGAGAGAGAGAGAGAGAGAGAGAGAGAGAGAGAGAGAGAGAGAGAGAGAGAGAGAGAGAGAGAGAGAGAGAGAGAGAGAGAGAGAGAGAGAGAGAGAGAGAGAGAGAGAGAGAGAGAGAGAGAGAGAGAGAGAGAGAGAGAGAGAGAGAGAGAGAGAGAGAGAGAGAGAGAGAGAGAGAGAGAGAGAGAGAGAGAGAGAGAGAGAGAGAGAGAGAGAGAGAGAGAGAGAGAGAGAGAGAGAGAGAGAGAGAGAGAGAGAGAGAGAGAGAGAGAGAGAGAGAGAGAGAGAGAGAGAGAGAGAGATTTGAAACATTTTATTTTCCCATGCAACAAAAAATATATGTATATAATCACAAAATAATCTGTCATATTTGGGAACCCTTTTGAAGCAAAGATTTTTGGGCAACAATAAGAAAAGTAAAAAAAAAATAATAATAATAATATAAAACAATAAAATAGAAATAATTAATGAAATTGTCAGTATAAAACAGTAGATAATGTAGAGGATCCTGAATCAATGAAGTAATTTTACATGAAGTATTACCTAGCAATAGTAATGAAAGTAGTATTGGTACTAGTAATGATAACAATAGTAACAGTAGGGCAATGATAGTAATGCTAATATTGATCACACAATAATACACTATTACCAATAACAATAGTAAGTGTTGAGAATGAATAGTAAAATGTTGATAAATTACTAACACACGAGATGTGAAGTCGACGTGACAGTTAGAGTGACACCAAGATAATAATAATGGTAGTAATAAAAACGTTGATTACTAGACAATACTATACAATTGATTACAACACGGTGTCATACCCGCACGTTTTGCTGCTTCAAATCAACAGAGTGGCACACAAACTTGCCTTTATTGGCAAATATATTTTGCGTTTGGAGGATGTGGTGTGTTGCATCTTGTGGGGAACCTCTCTCCTAGTCACCTGCTGCTATAAGGTCCCCCCACCCCCACCCCAATCCCTGTTGTGTGAAGGCCTGTTCCAAGAGTCCCTCCTCCTGGCACATCTCTGCAGACGTATCATTTCCTCCCTGGACACTTGATTCTGGTGCAGATACACAGATGTTGGACTCTGCTCAAACTGTAGTAGTCCAGTTTCCAGCGCTGTCTGTGCTCTGTGCTTCAAGAAGGTGGTACTCTTCAAACGTCCAGAAGACTCCTCTCTGCCGGCGGTCGCTTGATTTCGGCCTGGAAACAATAGAGAGGTTACAGAAATGATGCCGAACATTCACTACTGAATAACACCACACACACTACACACTCTCCACACACACACATACACCACAAACAAAGAACACAGGCAGGCAGGCAGGCAGGAGAGAGAGAGAGAGAGAGAGAGAGAGAGAGAGAGAGAGAGAAGAGAAGAGAGAGAAGAGAGAGAGAGAGAGAGAGAAGAGAAGAGAAGAGAAGAGAGAGAGAGAAGAGAAGAGAAGAGAAGAGAGAGAGAGAGAAGAGAAGAGAAGAGAGAGAGAGAGAAGAGAGAGAGAGAAGAGAAGAGAGGAGAGAGAGAGAAGAGGAGAGGAGAGAGAGAGGAGAGGAGAGGAGACGAGAGAAGAGGAGTTGAGACGAGACGAGATGAGTCGAGACGAGACGAGACGAGACGAGACGAGACGAGACGAGACGAGAGATGAGGGGAGACGAGACGAGACAGAGAGGAGACGAAACGAAACGAGGGAGGCAGAGGAAACGAGACGAGACGAGAGACAGAGGAAACGAGACGAGACAGAGAGAAACGAGAGAGAGAGAGAGAAACGAGACGAGAAGAGACGAGAAGACACGAGATAAAAAAGGAGACAAGACGAGACGAGAAGAGAGAGACGAGACGAGAAGAGAAGAGACGAGACGAGAGGAGAGACGAAAAGAGACGAGAGAGAGAGACGACACGAGAGAAAGAGAGAAACGTGACAAAAGAGAGAGAGACGAGACGAGACGAGAGAGAGAGAGAGACGAGACGAGAGAGAGAGACGACACGAGACAAGAGAGGACACGAGACAAGAGAGAAGACGAGACGAGAGAAGAGAGAGACGAGACGAGACGAGACGAGACGAGACAAGAGAGAGACGAGACGAGACGAGACAAGAGAGAGAGACGAGAGACAAGAGAGAGAGACGAGACGAGACAGAGAGAGAGAGACGAGAGAGAGAGAGAGAGAGAGAGAGAGAGAGAGAGAGAGAGAGAGAGAGAGAGAGAGAGAGAGAGAGAGAGAGAGAGAGAGAGAGAGAGAGAGAGAGAGAGAGAGAGAGAGAGAGAGAGAGAGAGACGAGAGAGAGAGAGAGAGATGAGACGAGATGAGACGAGATGAGACGAGCGAGAAGAGATGAGACGAGCGAGAAGACACGAGATGAGAGAGAGAAGGAGACAAGAGAAGCGGAGACGAGACGAGAGGAGACGAGAGAGACCCAAGATGAAAGAGAAGAGACGAGATGAGAGAGAGGAGACGAAGAGAGAGAGAGAGAGAGAGAGAGAGAGAGAGAGAGAGAGAGAGAGAGAGAGAGAGAGAGAGAGAGAGAGAGAGAGAGAGAGAGAGAGAGAGAGAGAGAGACCAGGCACCACCACCACCACCTCGCTGACTGGTGACGCTTGTCTCATCATTGCTTCACCCTGCAGGAACGCTCACTGTGCTTCACTTGTGACACCACCACACATTTCATCAACCTCCTGCCACCCATAACTCCTCTGCAACATGCAATACAAGTTAATGTCTTTATAGGTGACACACACACACACCTTTTCTTATTTATATAAATGATATAATCAAATCCAGCTCAAAAGTTACTTTCACTCTGTATGCAGACGACATAAACTTGCTTACGAAAGACAAGGACATACACACTCTACACTCAAACATGACCTCAGAACTACATTTAATAAATCAATGGATAAAACATAACAAACTAACACTCAATATAAGTAAAACTAATTATATTTTTTTCCAAAATCGGTCAGTAAAAAATCATATCCAACCAATACTTCTTCAAAGTCACTCTGCAATGTGTCACTCAAATAAAAAAAATTAGGTGTATTTATTGATGATAACCTTAATGTATGCATGAAACTGTCTAGGATGTGTGGGATATTGTACAAGATACGGAATCAACTCACAACTGAAGCCCTACTGAGTATTTGCTATACACTCTGCTATCCTTATTTTATTTATTGTGTCTCAGTTTGGGCCTGCACTTGGCCGTCTTTCATAAATAGATTAAAGATAATTAGAAAATAATTTTGCGATGTATATTTTGTATGGGTAAATTCGACTCAACATCCACACTTTTTTCTAATCATAAACTATTGAATTTCTTCGATATTCATAAGTGTTTTGTCCTTTTCTCCATCTTCAAATTCATTAAAAGATATCCAAATAATAACCTACTTAAATGTGTAGATTCACCGTATGCAACAAGAGGTGGGAACTTGAATTTGGAGTGCCCGCAATTCCGCACACAGTTATTCAAGCACAGCATATTTTACTTTGGTCCACAGCTATGGAATTCCTCGCCTCCTAATATAAAAGATATTACTAGTATCAGTTACTTTCAGTTTAAAAGAAAACCAAAGAACATTTCCTTAGATGTTTATAACTAGCAGCTTGCAGTCCATCATTTATTTGTATTGTATGATAAATTTACTTTAAAGCTGGATATAAATTATTCAGGAAGTATATATATATATATATATATATATATATATATATATATATATATATATATATATATATATATATATATATATATATATGTATGTGCACAAGTATTTATATAAATAATGTGTTCGCATGTACGTATAGTGTGAACGTGATTGGGTAAAATATGACTTATTCTTATACTTCTATAAATATATTGCCAAGTGAAGTCTTCCAACAGAGTCACCACATAGTTTAATAACTCCGTTTATCAGGGAGCCTTGGCTCGATAGACCATGCCAATGAACACATCTGTTTAACCAATATATATGTACATGTAATGAAATGGCAATTTTACTTTACTTTACTTTACACACACACACACACACACACACACACACACACACACACACACACACACACACACACACACACACTATTTGATAAATGTTTGTTTCAATGTGCATAGTGTGTGGCCAGCCAGACGCGTCCTGACATTGTATGGTGATGTGAAGGTGTGGTGTTGGCGGCTCAGGCTACATGTCTTGAAGTGACGCTTGGCAACTCAAGGCGAGTGAGTCCATCATGTCGCACACTCCAAGACGTTGTTATCGCAAATCCTGTAGCTAACAGTGCTGCCCATCTCTCCAGGTGTCCTTACAACAAACTTTGACTTGACGTTAGGCTAATGAAAAATACTGAAAACTGTTCACTAGGAATTATAAGTCAATCTTCTCATGTTTATTATCGTAGTGTTTTTAGTGCTTAGCTAGACCTCCTCCTCCTCCTCTATCTGCCTACCTCTCCATCTATCTGTTTGTTTATCCAACTGTCCATTTACATATCTATCATCCCATCAAAATACCCGCTTATCTATCTATCTTCACACAAGCATGTAAATACCACCACCACCACCACCACCCCTACACACACACACACACACACACACACACACACACACACACACACACACACACACATCCCGTACACACTTAGTGAGAGAGAGAGAGAGAGAGAGAGAGAGAGAGAGAGAGAGAGAGAGAGAGAGAGAGAGAGAGTGTGTGTGTGTGTGTGTGTGTGTGTGTGTGTGTGTGTGTGTGTGTGTGTAATTCACTGTCGATCTCACAGTCCAGCCAGTCTTCCCTCATTACGGAGCGAGCTCAGAGCTCAGGCACAGACCGATCTTCGGGTGAACACTGAGATGGATGGATTTTAATTTTAGGCGCCGCAACATCAACGGTCATATGGCGCCGCTACGATATTTTACTTACTACAATGTAGTTTATAAAACTAAAAGAAATTAAAAAGATAAAATCAAAGGTAACAAAAATACTAAAACTACAATAAAATTCAATAAAACATTAAAAATACATATAATAAACTTAAATAAAATGCATAAAATAGTTAAAACAAGTGAAAACGATAAAATTAATGGTAATTAAAACAAAAAGCTACAATAATATACATAAAACATTAAAATACATATATTAAAATTAAATAAAATCACAGCTTTGGGAGAAGGCCAGCTTCTCCCAAAAATCTAAAACGTCATGGCCTTGGGCCAGACACTTTGGTCCAAGGACCTTTGAGATATAATAGACACCGCTATCTCTACCGCGACAGCGGTAGAGGTAGCGGTGTCGTAACTCTATCAAACTAGGGCACTCTACCAATAGGTGCCGCACGGTAAGCGGCACCAGGCAGTCATCACAGTAAGGTTGAGGGTTCCTGGTCAACAGGTACCTCTGTGTAAGGTACGTGTGACCTATACGCAGTCGCGCCAATAAAGTCTGTAAACGTCGATCTCGAACATGGGTGTATGTCCAGTGAGGGATAGAGGAAATAGTGATCTCTCCCATTTTCGAGGTTGCGACCCCCGTTAGCCATCTCCTCTGCCAGATTGCTGCAACTGCCTCACGAATTAGAGGAAAGACATCTCGAAACGGAACAGACGCAGGAGATGGAGCGCGACTTGCTGCCTGTTTAGCGAGGCGATCTGCATGTTCATTCCTGGAACACCAACGTGACCAGGAACCCAACAGAACCCAACACGATATCCTCGTTGTGTAAGAAGGTATAGCCACTCCAGGGCTGATAAAACCAAAGGGTTAAAGGATATAGTGCAAGAGAGAGAAGTAAGAGCACTGCGACAGTCACTAAAAATTGTAAAAGACGAAACCGGTAGAGTAAAAATTATTTGTAAAGCTAGGACTATGGCAGACAGCTCCGCAGTAAAACGGACGCCACTGAAGGAAGGCTGCCAGACCGATAAAAGAGGGAAAACCACACTAAATCCAACGCCTGAGTCGGATTTGGAGCCATCAGTAAAAACAGGGATATCATCAGAATGCATAAAAAAGTGTTCTAAAAACCGTGTGTGGGACAGAGCTGGCAAAAAATCCTTCTTGCCATCCATGGCAGGGCATAATGAGATAACAGGAAGCTGCCAATTACCAACTCGCGGGAGACGGAAAGAGTACACAGGAGTGGGGTCGATAGATAACTCTGCCATGAGATTTGCAACACGTAGGCCAAAAGGTTTAGGGAGACTCGGTCGAGTGACATACGCCTGCGAGCGCGAGTCCCGCAACATTGACACACAGGGGACAAAATCAGGCAGACGGTGGGTGCGAAACCAACACCGGAGCATCGAAGACTGGCGCCGGAGGTCGAGCGGCCAGAAACCAGCATCCACTAGAAGGCTAGGTATTGGAGATGTCCGAAATGCACCCGTAGCCAAGCGGACCCCAGCATGATGCACGGGGTCAAGCGAGCGTAGTCGTGCATCTGTTGCGGATGAGTAGATCTCACAGCCGTATTCCAGCTTCGGAAGTATGAGTGTACGGTGAAGCAACAGCAACGTGTCCCTGTCCGCACCCCAAGAGGTATGACTTAAAACCCGAAGAAGGGATAGTGCCTGCCGACAAGACGCCTTAAGAGAGCGAAAATGGGAACCCAGGTGAGACGGTTGTCAAATAAAAGGCCAAGATATCGAGTCGCCTCCACGCATGAGAGGCGTCTATTGGCGAGGTATAAATCCGGGTCTGGATGGACACCACGGTTGCGACAAAATGCATGGCTACGGTCTTCGAGGTGGAGAATCGAAAACCGTTCATGTTGGCCCAACTGGACACCCTATTGATCGCCAGTTGGAGCTTGCGCTCAATCAGTGACATCCTAGAAGCAGCAAAAGAGATGCACAAGTCGTCCACATATAAAGAACTGTGAATGCCATCCGGTAGAGTATCTATAACACCATTTATTGCAACTGCGAATAGCGTAACACTAAGAATACTTCCTGTGGGACACCGTCATTTAAAGCTGTAGCATCGGAGAGAACACTCCCAACTCGAACCCGTAAAAACGGCTGGATAAAACTGCTGGATAAAAATAGGAAGGTGGCCCCGAAGGCCAAATTAAACAAAGACTGTAAAATGCCATGACACCAAGCCGTGTCGTAGGCCTTCTCCAGGTCAAAAAGACTGTTACTTGATGGTGGTGATTAGCGAAGGCCTCACAAATGGAAGACTCTAGGGATAAAGAGCATCAGTAGTAGACCTCATCTTTCGGAAGCCGTACTGTACCGGTGACAAGTACTTCCCCCTCTCCAAATACCACATGAGTCTTATATTTACCATCTTTTCTAACACTTTGCAAATACAGGACGTTAAAGATATAGGACGGTAGTTCGTAGCCTGGAGATTATCTTTCCCAGGCTTCGGAAATGGGAGAACCACTGCCACAGCCCAAGAAGATGGAAAGTCACCGGTATGCCAAATCATATTATAAAGATTTAAATTAAGAAAGTTAAAAGCAGTGTCAGACATGTGGCGCAAGAAGGCATAAGGTATATCATCTGGCCCAGGAGAAGAGTCGTGACACTGGGACAAAGCGGTCCGCAACTCGGAAGCAGAGAAAGGGACATTATAAGACTCCCCTCCAGCGGAAGAAAAGTTTATGCCGAGAGATTCCATTCTCTGGCGGTGACGTGCGCCCGGAGCTGCAGGATGCCTCTGGGAAACACTGGCAAAGTGCTCCGCAAAGAGGTCAGCGACATTCCTAGGGTCTGCCACCGTTCGCCCAGCAGACAACAAAATTGGTGGGGAAGCAGCAGAATACTTCCCAGCAATTCGGCGGACTTTGTTGAAGACATCCGTAAGAGGGTGCGGACGTTTATGGAAGAGATATAGGCTTTCCACGAGGCTCTTTGTGCCTCTTTCAAAATGCGGCGGGCCCGAGCTCGGCAGCGCCGAAAAGCTTCCAGGCACTGTGGGTCCCCACGATGTCGCCGGAGACGAGAGAAAGCTGACCGTTTCTCTTTAACCGCTGCAGTGCATGCTGCGTTCCACCAAGGAACGGGACGCTTAGTAAAGCGACCTGACGTCCTAGGGATTGTCTGAAGGGCTAAAGAAATAAAAAATCAGTAAAATAATCAACAGCCTCAGCACAAGTAGAAAAGTCAGCCAGCGGACGAATAAAAGAGCTAAGGTCTGTGAATCGACGCCAATCTGCCTTGTCTAAAACCCAGCGTGGTGGCCGGGACTGTGGCTCAGATTTCACAGATTGCAATAAAATCGGAAAGTGGTCACTACCGTGTAAATCCGGTAGGACTCGCCAATTAAAATCAAGGAAAGAATTAGATGTACAAAGAGAAAGATCGATAGCTGTAGTCCCAGTAGGAGTGTGGAAATGTGTAACATCCCCAGAATTTAAAATCTCCAATCCCTCATCCTCAATAAAAGAACCGATTAAAACCCCACGAGGATTACGAGCACCTTCATCCCACAACGGGTGACGGCCGTTAAAATCTCCCAACAAAAGAAAAGGCGGAGTCAGCTGACGCACCAGGCCGTCAAGCTCACCCCTGGAGACAGGAAGCCGAGGAGGTAGATATAAACTGCAGATGGTGTACAGTCGTCCCATAAAGACCTTAACAGCAACCACCTGAAGGGGAGAGTTAAGTTGTACCGGGATAACAGGTATATCCTGACGGACTAGAATAGCTGTGCCACCGTGGTGGCCCTGGTCAGGGAAAGGAGTGTTAAAAAAACCACGATAGCCAGGAGGACTAGAATAAGTACTATCACCTATCATAGTCTCTTGTAGAGCTACACAGGCTGGAGAGAACTCCAACAGCAAAGCTCGGAGTTCCCCTCACGAGGCGCGAAGGCCTCTACAGTTCCATTGTAGAAGCTTGAAGACGACTATTTGGGTGCAGTGGACGAGCGAGCCTTTTGAGGCTGCCCGTGACTGACCTGACTAGAACTAATCAAACGACGAGAAGACACCGGGAATTGAGGTGTGCCGGGTCGTTGGACCTCAGCCTTTCGGCTTATCGGTGGGTGATGCGAACTATCATCACTTTTACTGGTCCTCGGAGGACGAGGATCAGGCAGGACTGCACTTTCCGATACAGTTGGTCCACGAGGGACGGCTATGACAATATCATCGGACGTCTCCATGCTCAGACCGTCCTCATCATAAGAAGCCCGATCTGAGACGGAGGGCGTCACAGAAGGCTGGACAGAAACTACTGGAGCTACCCTAGCAGAGCAGTCCCTGGAGGACTCACGATTATAAGCACCGGGAGAAAACTTAGACTGCTTATGCTGAGCTAAATCTAACGACTCCGCAGAGCCGCGGTGCCGCTTAGTTAGACCCTTGAAAGGCTTAGGAGATACAGGTGGCAAATGGACATATACTACATGGGTAACTTTGTTCAAGTCCGTATTTTTCTCGTCACTTCTAAGAGATGACTCAACCGAGTCATCAGCCAAAATGGCAAACCTGTTAGCCAGATAAACAGTACCACCCGTCCCAACAGAGCGAGAGGTAGCAGGAGGAGTTGTCTTCGGACCGGCAGACTCAGCCGAAGAGCGAGCGGCCAATGAAGCATAGGATGTCGCACCAGTACCATCCTTCTGGCGGTACAGGAGTTCACGGCGGGCGCTACCGAGGCTGATAAACTGACTATTGGCAAGCTGTAGAATGTCCTGCTCCAGGCGATACCTAGGGCATTGCCTGGAACGTACCTGGTGAGCATCACGACAATGAAAACAATAAGCTGCACCATTGCAATGCTCCTCTGAATGCGAGTCGAGTG
Organism: Portunus trituberculatus; assembly: GCF_017591435.1. Classification (NCBI taxonomy): domain Eukaryota; kingdom Metazoa; phylum Arthropoda; class Malacostraca; order Decapoda; family Portunidae; genus Portunus; species Portunus trituberculatus. Next base: position 918,221 of record NC_059268.1, read on the forward strand.
CAGAGCAATTACCACATCGGGAAGCTTCCTTACACGAGCTTTTCCCGTGACCGTACCCATAGCATGAGAAGCACTGAAGAGGGCGAGAAACAAAGTGACTCACCCTAAGGTTGATAGGACCGATATTAACACGGTCAGGAAGGGTGGACCCAAAAAGAGAGAAGGACCATGTTGGAGGTTCCTCATCTTAGTCACCTTTTGTACTGAGCTAGGGCACATTGCTAGTATTTCCTCTTCTGGGAATTCATAGAGGTCTTGGCTATAAACACAACCTTTGCTATAGTTAAAGGTGGGATGAGCCTTAACAGTCTCAAACATGCTGTCAGAAGGGCATGGGAGATGTTGCAACATCCTAGCTTGCGTAAGATCTTTTGCTCGCACAAGCACCCCTTCCCATACTTTTCAGATTCCCTCAGGAATCGTGCCGATTTCTTTGGACAGGTACCGGGAGGCATGGATGAAATTCCACGCCCATTTCTATAGTACGCCACAAACCAACGTGGAGGTGGGATCTGGCGGACTGCTGGAACTGAATTCTCTAAATAGTTTTCAAAAACATTTGGGATGTAATCCATGTCACTGTCTGAAATATTACGTGACTGGAGAAATTCAGTTTTAAAGCCATGGCCGGCGAGGGCAGAGATGCTACATGTTCATAAGCTAAACGAGCTTCATCACATGACATAAACGTTACATAGCATCGGTTAGAAGGAAAGTCCTTATCATAAACCAGTCGAATGCGAACAACCGTACCATACGCCTTGAGAAGTGAGTGCAAGGCATGATAGGAAAATGATGGATTAACATTTACCATTACAAAAGAATCATATGCAGCAGAAATGCATCCTCAAAAGAACTTCCAGAACAAGAGACTGCTGTGGGAGGCCCTTGTGGAGGGGAATCCTCCTCCTTACTCAGACCTGAAGATGACGTCTCGTGGGCCAGGTCAGCCACCTCACGAGAACCTGAATGTTTTTTGTGTTTTCCCATAAAAAACAGCTACACAAAAATTGGCTCCAGGGCAAGGAAACCACCTACTGGGACTACAATGGAGGAAGCGCTGGCTGCCGTGGACGGGGTACCTCGTCCCCATGCGGACCAGTCGTTTTAAAAAGGCCCCACATGATACGAATGTTTGTCCACGACAGAGCTGAGACCCCTCCCAAAGCATCCCAGCCTGGACACCCAACCATCCAGCACAGGACAGCCCCTATTGGGCGATCCCTCCAGCGGGTGGCTCCGCTGGTCCACTGGCAGCCTACGTAGGAACCATTTAGTCTGGCCCCTCACTGGCGACCGTACTATTATTATTATATTATTATTATGAGGTCAATGAAGGCGACCCACTGGAAAGCATAACTGCATAAACCCAAAGGCCCAGTGGGCGGCACCTCACCGATAAGTGAAAGGAAGTAACAGGAATGAACAACAGAATAGGAAGATTGGTAGAGATCTAAGAGGTAGTGAGTTCAGAGAGAAGAAAGGTATTCACATTTTTTAAATGCTTCAATGTTACTAGAATTAACAATCTCGTTGGGAATTGTATTCCAGAGTCTAGCAGATACTGGGATAAAACACCGGGAAAATTGTGAAGTATTACATCGATTCACAGACAAGGAACGGTCATTCATGATCAAGGATTGTCTTGTAGCACGTGCTGGTAGTGAAGGGGCAGGCAAATGACAATGCAACGGGTGGTTGGAATTAGACATGATTTTGAAGAAATAGGACAATGATCCAACCAAACGACGATGCCGAAGATTAATCACAAGATTAGGAAGAAGAAATTTAATCTGGTTGAATGCTCTATCTAAAAGCTTTAAGTGAGACTCTGCTGCAGAGATCCACACAGAGTGACAATATTCAAAATGAGGCAGTATGAAAGAGTAAAAGCAATTTCTTACAATATCATCAGAGGAATATATCCGCCTACATTTGCGTAACAAACCAACTTTACATGAGACTGATGATGCAAGTGAACGCAAGTGCAACTCAAAAGTAAGTTTGGGATCAAGGGTGACTCCGAGTAACTTCAGAGACGAACAATTAGGAATAGGTACTTCGTTGACAACAATATCAGGGTGAACTGGGAAAGGTGTCCTTGATCTGCTAATAACCATACTATGGGATTTACTCGGGTTCAGTTTCATACCCCACCGATCACACCATGACAGAATCCTTGAAACATCTTGAGTGAGTACATTAGCGACTCTCTGCCTATCCTGTGGGGAAGGAATTGTCGCATATATAGTGGTGTCATCAGCATAAGCAACCATATTAGATTAATTCCCACACCACATGTCAGATGTATAAATAATAAAAAGAAGAGGTCCCAGAACACTTCCCTGCGGAACACCGGATACAACTGGACTAAAAGAACTAAGGCAGCCATCAACAGTCACACGCTGCCTTCGACTCGTTAGGAACTCTGACAGAACTTGATGGACGCGGCCACCAATACCAATAGATCTAACTTTCGATAAAAGGGCTCTATGATTAACACGATCAAATGCAGAACTAAAATCAAGTGAAATTACTCTAGATTCATGACCAGCATCAAGGGCAGCTTGCATGTCGTGCGTTATGCAAACGAGAGCATCAGAAGTACTGAGACCTTTTCTAAAACCAAACTGACTAGATGGCAACAAATTATTAATATCTAAAAAACGATTGAGACGCTTGGCCAGCAGGCGCTCAAAAATCTTAGATAATACCGGGGTTATGGAAATGGGTCTATAGTCACCGGGGTGAATGGAGGATGAAGATCCCTGTGGAATAGGGGTAACATTTGCAGTACGCCAGCATACCGGAAAAGATCCCTTACGAAAAAGAGCTCTAAAAATAACTGCCAATTTTGGAGCGAGAGGAGAAGCAATCTTTTTGTAAAAAAGAGGCAGAAAACCCAAAGGATCACAACCCCCGAATGAGTCTAACTCATTAAGATATCTTAAGATTTCGGAGGACTTAAAGGCAATGGAGTGTAATTTAATGTCCTGGGGACAAGACGGCGGCAGATCAAACTCTTCATCACTTTGTTTCGAGTTAAAACGGAAGCTAAAAGATTGGCTTTGTCCTTAGAATTATGGCAGATTGAACCGTCAGTACATGACAGAGGAGGTAAACTTGAGTCCACACCAAAGAGTGATTGCTTTAAAGCTGACCACCATGAGTGTGGTTGGGAGGTGCCAATCAGAACATTTTTAAGGTGTTCGTTGTACTCATCCTGTGCGCTAGAATATGTACGTTGGGCAAATAAACGCAGACGAACGTAATTTTCCCATGATTCAGGTGAACGCAGTCGGGACCATTCACAATAAGCAACCTGTTTTCCACGCTGAGCACGCCTGCAGTCATCATTAAACCAGGCACTGTCATTGCGACGACTTCGAATTATTTTAGAAGGAATTCTTCTTTCACTAATGTTAAGTAAAACACTGTTAAGGGAATCAATTGGACTATCAGAATGTAAAATTTCCCGCCATACAATGTTGTTAAAATCGGCAATGACACCAGTCCAATTGGCTCGTGACTTTAGAAATACTTTCCGCGATATTGGCTCGTCCGGAATAGGAAATGAAGTTTGAATATTGAAAGACAAGCCAGAGTGGTCTGTGCTACCAAGGGGAGGGATGACCTGCAAAGTTACTGCAGAGGGGGCGTCTGTAAAAAGAAGATCAAGGCAATTACCCGAGACGTGAGTTGGGCTATGAACGATCTGCTCACAACCGGTGAGGTTACTAAAATCTAGAGCAGCCCGACCATGTTGATTTGTTTGAGAAACGGAGTTCAACCAATCCTGATGATGTGCATTAACATCACCAACAAAACAAAGGAAGCTTTAGGGTCTGATTCTTGAATAGATGCCATAGAATTTAGCAAACAGTCATAAATAGAGGGCAGAGCAGGGGACTAAGCCCCCTCTAGCCTAGCTCGCCAGGTCACAGGGGCACGCAAGCCCCCCCACCACGACAAGGCGGTTCCCATCTGGGGGGGTAGGACTGAGACCACAACACACTCCACACACCGGGAAAGCGAGGCCACAACCCCTCCAGTTACATCCCGTACCTACTTACTGCTAGGTGAACAGGAGCCACACATTAAGAGGCTTGCCCATTTGCCTCGCCGCCTCCGGGACTCAAACCCGGACCCTCTTGAGTGTGAGTCGAGCGTGCTAACCACTACACTACGCGGTGTGTGTGTGTGTGTGTGTGTGTGTGTGTGTGTGTGTGTGTGTGTGTGTGTGTGTGTGTGAGCAGTCGCCTGTGGGTGTATGTGCGCGGCCTGTGGCTGTATTGCGGAACACCTTGCATGGGGCGCTGGAGTCCGAGGTGGGCGTGACGCAGGCGCTGGGCGGGGGCTCAATGTCCTTCTCGAGGCGGTCAGCCAGCGAGAGCCGCGACACATCCTTGTTGAGTCCTGCTGCTGCGCATGGGCACTGCGGAGTATGCGTTCTCCGCGGGATTCTTGTAGTCGTGGTCGTGGAGGTGATGGTGGTGGAGGTGGGTGTGGTGTGGGTGATGCAAGGGGGGAGCCGGTGGCACGGTGTTGAGAGGTTTCTTGATGGGGAAGTTTAGGGAGTAGAAGATCATGTGGTGGTCCAGACACTGTTGACGGCGCCCACAGCGTTGTGCACCATGTTCTGCTCGTTCTGACGCCGCGCCTCCTCATCCCGACACGGGCAGTCACGTACGCGTTTCCGCTTTATGCATACGATCACCAACACCAATTCCACCACCAGCACGGGCATAGCGGTGCTGAACACCACCACTAGCACCACCTGGCCCGCCGACATGGCCTCCGCCTCAGGGCTTGGTCGCGCCACGCTGCCCACCACTACCGTGACAATGCTGCACTGCGGCCCGCCCATGCTGTGCCGGCAGGAGCAGCGGTAGCCCACCGCCAGCTCCGCCGCCTCCTGGTAGTAGCTGGTGTTAGGCCCCTGACATCACTTCAGGCAACTGCAACACCATTAAAAAACCCTGTCAGGAACACAGCGCATTTATACACACCCCCACATCGCCCCCAACACACACACACCCCGTAGTGTAGTGGTTAGCACGCTCGACTCACAATCGAGAGTCCGGGTTCGAATCCCAGAAAGCGGCGAGGCAAATGGGCAAGCCTCTTAAGGTGTAGCCCCTGTTCACCTAGCAGTAAATAGGTACGGGATGTAACTGGAGGGGTTGTGGCCTCGCTTTCCCGGTGTGTGGAGTGTGGTGTGGTCTCAGTCCTACCCGAAGATCGGTCTATGAGCTTTGAGCTCGCTCCGTAATGGTGAAGACTTGCTGGGTGACCAGTAAACGACCGAGGTGAATAACACACACACACACACACACACACACACACACACACACACACACACGCTAGTTCACCCCCCCTCACCTCCCACTACGCCATCTGGACACCCTCCCGTAGGTGTACTCAAACTAAGAACAACCCCACTAGTGTGTGTGTGTGTGTGTGTGTGTGTGTGTGGGAGTAGGCCTAACACC
>NC_059268.1:931212-958712 GCF_017591435.1 Portunus trituberculatus
TGTTACCTCGTTCGCCACCTCTCCGCCTCCCCTTCCACGTCACCGTCTCGTGAACCCTCCACGTCACCGTTTCATGAAGCCCCGCTACTGTCCCGAAGTTGGATTCACGCGGCCCCTTTCGACTCAACCGAAAGTGTTGAGCCAGCTCTTGGCTTTCTGGATTGGGAGTTGAGATCCAAGCCTCAACCAGTGAACACAACGCCTCTTGGGTCTACCGTGGGATCAACCATCACCCAGCATTTCACCACTGCGACACCGCATAAGTATCACTTCCCCTCGTCCGTGTTTTCCACATTGCCTCTATATAGGATTAGGATTATTGTTAGGTATTAAGTTGGGTTCTTTATTGTTGTATTTATTACTGTGTTATATGTATATGTGTATGTCATTTTCCTGTGTTTCATGTTATATATCTGTGTTTCATGTTTCATGTTATATCTATGTGTCAATTTCATTATGGGTTATTAAAATAGCTTTTAAAGTGATCCCCTTTGCATTTCCTCACCAGTTGAACCTGCAGTGTTTTTTTATTGTTATTGTTCACCGGCTCTCCGATGCCAATCTTACCAGTTTAACCGGTGAACGTAACAATTGGCGACCGTGACAGGACCATTATAACCCATGTTCAGTGTTCCATTTTTCCAGTGACTTTTTTCTGTGATTGCTTGTGTTTCTGTGGTGTTGTGACTCTGATGTGTTTTTTTTCTGTGACTTACTCTGCGTGTGGTTTAAATTTACCTTTGTGCGATCAAGTGGCTCCTTTTGGGTTAAAGTGCTTCGTGACTTTCATTGGTATCGCATAGCAGTGGTAGAGCAGGAAACCAGGTAGAAAGGCGTGTTCACCGATAGCACTTATCTCTATTTTTGCACATAGGCAGGTGTGTAATAAGTGTTATCCAAGTGTTGGGATCATCATATGTTCATGCGAACCCTCAATTCCCTCACTTCGCGGATCATTTTTCTCGCTAGTTAGAATCGGCCATTTTAACTAGTCTCTCAGACTAATCCGCCTCCTTATCAATAACAAGTCTCAGTACAATTCGCTCCTCACTCTCAAGTCTCGTAACTAGAGTAATCCGGATCCCTCTTAATGCCGTAACTCTCTAGTTTACCCCTCATTAGTGATTGTACTCATAAGTGTTTACTTAAGTATAATCTAGGTAATTTCAAGGTTGCCTTTATTATCACTCTGCCAAGTTCCTCACTTAAGTAATTCGCTTATCATTTTTTTGTTGTGGTTTAACATCGATTTAATATGGCTTCCGCTCAGTTTAACGTTGAAGATTTTGTGCCGACCCTTCTCTGGAACAACTTAAATATGCTAATATAAAGAAGGACCAATGGAAGACCATCGCTAAACATTTTGATGTTCCCATCACGTCTCAGATGACTAAAGAGGTCATTAAGAATGTAGTTGTTGAACATCTAGTGCAAGAAGGTCAGTTGCTAGGAAATGCCATAGAAGAGTTAACTCCCATGTCAGCCTCTACGAGGACTATAATACACAGTCCCCAGGAAGAACAGGATAAGAGTAGGATAAGTCAATGGGAAATTGAGAAGCTTAAACTAGAATACCGGATGCATGAAAACAAATGCAACTACAGGCAGAAAAAGAAGATAAAGAAATGCAACTACAGGCAGAAAAAGAAGATAAAGATAAAGAGAGAGAATTACAGGAAAGACAAATGCAACTACAGGCAAAAAAGAAATGCAACTACAGGCAGAAAATGCAAAGAGAAAAGATAAGAGAGAGAATTTCAGTTACAACTTAGAAGGCAGGAGAAAGAGTTAGAAATTCAGGAGTTAGCCCTACGAAATGACGCTAAGTTTAGAGGGAAGAAATAGATTATAAAGAAACAGTTAGCAAGCTTTAATCCTGCTACAGCTGCTCCGCTAGTTCCCCCTTTTGATGAATCTGATGTTGACGGGTCATTTCGCGCTTTTGAGAGCATTGCTAATAGGAATAAATGGCCCAAGGATCAGTGGGTGTCTCTCCTTGTCCCTAAGCTAGTAGGAAAAGCTTTAAGAAATGGTTAGCCGCCCTTAACATTACCACCTTTTTGGAGTTGCTCAATCTAATGGTCCTGGAAAAATGGAAGAACAAGTTACCTTTTAATATTCTGGGACATGTGGTGGGGAACGGCAAGGTTCACCCCAAGAGAGCTAACGTGGAGGCCATCCTTGGCTTCCCTGTTCCTACCACCAGGAAAGCTCTCATGAGGTTCTTGGGGATGGCTGGGTTTTACAGACGCTTCTGTAAGAACTTCTCCACCCTGGCCGCCCCCTTGACGGACCTTCTCAGCACTTCCGTCCCCTTCCACTGGACCCCGGCCTGTGACCAAGCCTTCAAACACCTCAAGGCGTTTCTCTCCTCGGAACCAGTGGTCTGGACGCCGGATCACTCCCGACCCTTCCATCTACAAGTGGACGCGAGTGGAGTTGGAGTGGGTGCTGTCCTACAACCGGACCCCACAAGCGGCATCCTCCATCTCATCGCCTATCACTCTGCAAAACTGAAACACCATCAACTCAACTACTCCACCATCGAAAAGGAGGCTCTGGCACTCGTGCTGGCGCTCCAACGTTTTGAGTGCTATCTTCATCCTGGTCCGCACATCACCAAGGTCTTCACGGACCACAATCCTCTGGCCTTCCTGTACGCCATGAGGAACCGAAACCAACGCATTCTTAGGTGGGCCTTGTTAACTCAACCTTTCAACCTGGAAGTCCATCATATCAAGGGGGTGGACAACATCATCGCCGACGCCTTATCAAGATCTCCCGTCTCACCTCCTTCATGAGCCCATTACGGAGGTCTTAGGGAGGAAATGTTACGGCCCGCCCGTAACATGCATTACTACCATCACCTCCTCTGCTTGTTACCTCGTTCGCCACCTCTCCGCCTCCCTTCCACGTCACCGTCTCGTGAACCTTCCACGCCACCGTCTCGTGAACCTTCCACGTCACCGTTTCATGAAGCCCGGCTACTGTCCCGAAGTTGGATTCACGCGGCCCCTTTCGACTCAACCGAAAGTGTTGAGCCAGCTCTTGGTTTTCTGGATTGGGAGTTGAGATCCAAGCCTCAACCAGTGAACACAACGCCTCTTGGGTCTACCGTGGGATCAACCATCACCCAGCATTTCACCACTGCGACACCGCATAAGTATCACTTCCCCTCGTCCGTGTTTTCCACATTGCCTCTATATAGGATTAGGATTATTGTTAGGTATTAAGTTGGGTTCTTTATTGTTGTATTTATTACTGTGTTATATGTATATGTGTGTCATTTTCCTATGTTTCATGTTATATATCTGTGTTTCATGTTTCTTGTTATATATGTGTCAATTTCATTATGGATTATTAAAGTAGCTTTTAAAGTGATCCTTTGCATTTCCTCACCAGTGAACCTGCAGTGTTTTTTTATTGTTATTGTTCACCGGCTCTCCGATGCCAATCTTACCAGTTTAACCGGTGAACGTAACATCTCTCTCTCTCTCTCTCTCTCTCTCTCTCTCTCTCCACAGACACAGTTATCGGCGGCGTCATCAGCTCCACGCCCACTGCCACCCAAACCTGCCACGCCCACACTCAAGCCCAGTCTTCCCTAGTCAGCCCATACTCTGCCTCAGCCGCCCTCGTTAATGAAGTGATTCAAGACAGGCGAGGAGGGAGAGGGAGAGAGAGAGAGAGAGAGGAAGGGGAGAGGGAGAGGTGATAAGGGTGTTTACTCGGTGTCAGTTTGGGACGTTCAACTGTTACAAAGACTCTCTCCATCTTTTTCTCGCCATTCACTATACAAGAGAGAGTTCACTGTAATATCTTGCAGCACTACACCTTATATAACTGGAGGAATACTGCTTTCCACACTGGCCCAGGTTCAGAGACGCCGCCTCCTCTCGCTGTGACAATTTTCCATGGCTACAGGACAACTAGCGGGGTTTTCACGACTGTTTCTCCTTTTAATGAACTAGAAATTTAACAATATCACCAGAATCATAAAAAAAACATCCTTAAAATCGCTTATTCTCTTACCACGACAAATTCACAAGGCCACAAAGACAACTAGCCGGGTTTTCAAGACAGTTCTTCCTTGTAATAAACTAGAAATCACTAGTGACACTGTGGCACCATTAATTCACTACCCTTCACTACCCACTCATCCCCACACGTCACGTCAACCCTTCAGTGCATTATTATACAGCTTTCTAGTCAATTATCAGCCCCATTACCGTCCCATCACTGTCCCATCACGTTCCTGCCTTCCACTCTATTAATAGACTCACCTGTTCACTGAGCAGGTGGAGCTGGTGGAGCTGGTGGAGGTGGAGCGGTAAGCGTGTTCGTAGGTCTCGTGTCTGGTGATAAAGTGGTCGACTGTCACTGGCGGTGGTGGTGGTGGTGATGGGCAGTTTTGCCAAATGTAAATATTCTACGTCACCAGCTCCACCTTGAAAAGTCGCTAAAAGGTCGCTAAATCATTGTTGTACATGCTACAAATGTTCCTAGACGAAGTAAGTGGCTTGACTTACACATAGGCTAATCAGTACAGGATCCCCTTGACTTTATCTAACACGTAGTATGTAACGTTTATCCCTCTCAGTGACACAGAACAAACCCATCTCATCGATCGCCGCCTCCTCCTCCCCCGCTGTCCCCACCCTCTCATTACTCGCCTTTTAAATTTGATTGATGATTGATTGATAAGTTTATTGTTGTGGCAGTGTATACACCAAGGGAGGAGGTCAGGTCATGCCGGTCACCCCCTAAACAGACAGGATTGAAGCGTCATTAGTCAGGAGGAGGTGGAGCTGAGCCACGTTTAGCCGTCACACACACACACACACACACACACACATGTCTGGCACCAGTGTCCTTTACATGTGTAGACAGAACTATCAAGCTTTTAATTGTCCTCTTTTTATTCATTTATTGATGTTTGCCTGACTTTTCAAAATTGCTATACAACAATTATTTTCAAACTACAGGTGACCTCTTGTGTGAGTCAACGCCCTTCTCGCCAAATTTGTCGCTAAATATTTGGTGAAGCAGCTAAATTTGCGACATGTCTCACACAGCGCTGATGAATCCAATCACCCAATAGTCACCACAGTGAATATGGAAACGCGTCACGGTACTCAAGCAAGGGCTACGATTACACTACTTTATTGACATTAAAAGCCTCTATGGAGGTGACAACATTAATAACACTTTCCTGTGTGTGTGTGTGTGTGTGTGTGTGTGTGTGTGTGTGTGTGTGTGTGTGTGTGTGTGTGTGTGTATGTGTACTTACTTAACCATGCCCTCATTCGTGTTCTTGTGTGTGTGTGTGTAATAATAATAATAATAATAATAATAATAATAATAATAATAATAATAATAATAATAATAATAATGATAATAATAATAATAATAATAATAATAATACGTTTATTAGTAATTGCAGCACATAGATAGATAGATAGATAGATAAATATTTATTAACCACAGCTAGGAATCGATTTTACATTAAAAAACAATAATATCACATTAAAGTGAAAACGATATTACTTAAACAAATATAAATGTAATAAAACACAACTGTAGTCCACAAACTACAAAATTCCTAATTAAATAAATCTAACCAGACTTCCCAAAAATCTTATACATATAAATTCAGAATATCATGAATGATCTTACATACTATTTCATCTGAATAAGTACCCGAAAACAAATCTTCCATGCATTCAAAATGATAAGTGTCACGTATTTGTAGTGACTTAGGATAGTCCTGTATGACATGCTGCTCGGTTTGTACCGAGCCACACTCACACAGTCTTTCCTCTACAGGGATACGCCCGCGGCCTCTTCTGTTCCACCTCCTGTCTCTATTCCAAGGTTGTGACCGCTAACTCTAGAGCGCGTAAAGACAATCTGTGAAATTCATTAATGTTATGTCTCACTCTGTACACTGGATGAACTGACAAACTTGGGTTCATATACTTATAAACTTCACATCTAGATGAGTTTGAGAGCAAAATTTGATTGTTAACATCTCCCATGATGGCATTACTATCCCTGATGGCGCTTAAGAACTCGTTTGCAAGTCTTCCGGTTGTAATATTATTTAGTGCAAAAACAAATCATCTTCAAAATTGTGTCTTTCTTCTATACATATTATATAAATATATATATGTCTCAATTTATAACTCAGGAAGCGGCAAGTATATATAACATATACACATAGATTGGCTGTTGTTCTCACCCCAACAGTTGTTTTAATGACCAATTGTACAATTTAATTACAGGTTTAAAGTCCGCCCCACCCATGACTCACAACCATACAAGAGTGAGGAGATCAACGCTGCATCAAAACCCGCCGCTTCACAACAAAAGGGATATCATTGTTCTTTTGAGAAAGGATACAAACTTTAACACATGACACATTTTTCCCTTTGCATGAGCCTTAACTGCTGACGAAACCGAGCCGTCGCTGGTGAAGGTGAATCAAGTACAAGTAGCTAGAGCAGTGATCTATGACAAGTCCATTCACCACCAGCGGCTCGGCATCACCAGCTCTGCCGTATAAACAGGGCTACACATTAAGAGGGTTGCCCATTTACCTCGCCGCGCCGGGATTCGAACCCGGCCCTCTCGATTGTGAGTCGAGCTTGCTAACCACTACACTACGCGGTGTGTGTGTGTGTGTGTGTGTGTGTGACAAGGACTGGACAAAAAGAGGTGCCTATGGGCAAGAAAGGATCCCAATGTGCTCCTCATGAAATAATACCGTGACCGGCAACCCTGACTGAACTACGCACTAGTGACTAATGGGAGGGAGTGGTGGGAGATAGGAGGGAGGAGGAAAGGAAGGGGAGAAGGAGGGGGAAGCAGTCATGTGAGAGGAGCGGCGGTCTGAAATGGTCGTTTGAGGTAACAATTACCGTCCTGTTTTGCCTGCAGAGAGGATAAGATGTGAGTGGAGGAGTGAGGAGTTGGAAGGAAGAGGAAGAGGAAGAGAAGGGGAGCTAGAACACCCTTAAGCGACGACCTGAAATATGTATGGAAAGATCCAAGCGAGGAAAGAATAGACGGTTAGCGTGGAGATTATTCAGGAAAGAGTGTTAAGAGAGGCAGAAGTGCAGGGGAGAGGAGCGCGGGAACTGTTTTATAAGGATTAAAGGAGACCAACAGGGAGGTGACAGGAGGTGACACATCGAGAAAAAAGACACTGCCAAAGTGATAATTATGAATGCAAGGAGAGCAAAGTGCGGTGTAATGTAGTCACCGGTGGAAAGGGAATAGGAGCGAGTTAAAGGGTCCCTTAAGTGAGGCAAGAATTACAAAGTGGCGAGCTGCACAGGAATTAGAAGGAAGAGGGCAGAGAGAAACTGGCTGAGATCAAATATAAAGAAGAGGGAGATAGAGGGGAGTGACCAAGGTTACTAGGAGGATGAGGGAAGAGGATGGGGAGTGATCGCCTTCCACGGAAACTTGTCACCCTTTCATCCTCACGAGGCGCCACTCACCACTGTGTCGCCCCTCACTGCTGGTGGTGGCCACGAGAGAGAGAGAGAGAGAGAGAGAGAGAGAGAGAGAGAGAGAGAGAGAGAGAGAGATTGGGGGAACTAATAACACACTAATATTACGATCCTTCACTCGTCATAAATCTTTCTTCGCGTTTAAATGACACACATTTCCACATTTTCTTTATCATCAACCACAGATAACAGTAGATCTGGATTTGACACGGCAGTGCGGAGTCGCGCCGCCACTCCAGTAACGTACCCAAAGCGGTCAACTGGTAGTACGCGGCAGCTGACTGTTAAAGTTATAATTTTGTGAAGTTTTATACAGTATACTAATCATTACTAAATACCGCAGCAGTGGGAAGGCGTGTGTATTTGTGGAGGCTGTGAGGTGCACCAGATTAAGGGCTCAGCTGACCTCTATCTGGAGGAAACATTATTATTATTATCATTATTATTATTATTATTATTATTATTATTATTATTATTATTATTATGTACATATTTGTGGCAAGTTGTATACACCCATGTCTACTGCGAATGAGTCATTTTAAAATCTCAGGCAAGCAGCGAGACGGCCAAGTGTTTAGCCTACGGACAGTCGTCACTCAAGTCACTCGGTTCAAGTCAGATGTGCTAGCCTAGGGATACCGCTGCAGCCAAGACTGAGGGGTTATAATTGTTACGTGCATGTTCAGACATTTTGACATCTGTGGAGACAATGAAACAGTGAAATGTGAATGCTGCTGAAAGAGTTTTGTCCAACAATGGATTTACAGTGAAAGTGTGAAGAGCTTGTGTCGAGGCTCACATGAAAATGTTATTATGCGCGTGTGTGATGCAGTCGCTAGTGATGTCACTGTGCAGTGATTAATGAAGTACAGTGAGGTGAATAAGGAGTGAACATTGTGAGTGGTGTAATGCACACAGATTTAATTAACATTGTGAGTGGTGTATCCAACCGTGACGTGTGTAGGGTGACGCTGAGTGTTGTATGCGGAGTAATAAGTCAGTGGTACAGTGGAGAAGAACTGCTAGTGGTGACTTGAGGCGTACAATGTGAAACACTACAGTGAAATATAATGAGAGGTCACACAAAATGGCAGAGTGAGAGGCTGTAACTGGGACGTAATCCGAGACGCGTGCAACTGGTGGCAATGACTGCAGTTATGACATCTGGTGCCATATAGATAGTCAATTTGGGAAAAGATAGTGACACTGGTGAAGAACAGTGACATGTTATTGACATCACTGTGACGTGGAAGTGTACTGTGGAGTGCTGTTAAGTGTTAAACTCACCTGATTACTAACGTGACTGCAACAAACCGATGAATGATTAATAGTGACTAGAATGGTAGGAAACAATGCCTAGGCAGTGACTGATGTAATTTAATGATGTAAAAAAAATAAAAATAAAGCCTGCCTACGCGCTTTGTAAATAGTCTTCCTAAAAAAGAAAAAAAGTTGCATTTTTGTTAATGAAATTATATAGTGCAACATCTGTGACATATATAAGGGGTGGGATAGTAAGACACCAACAGTGATGTCCACGCCAAGCGCAAACCTGGTGTCGCCACAGGAGGTAACACACGGTCACAGAGTGATGACAAGAGGCGTAAACTCACAGGTGTGAATAAGAGATGAGCAAGTGGACAGCCAAAATCATGTAAAGTAATTTATAAGTGAAACAAAATTTGCATTTTGTGTTTGAAATACAGCTGTAAGCTTGAAGTTGTATTTAAACATCCACCTGGTACTATATAAATTCTCGTGTTTGACTCGTATAACTGAACGGTACAATGACACGGTTGTATGGATTTAGATATCGCTTTCAGGCATTGAATTAAACACAGTTAGCTTGCTTCACAGTGATTTTCATAGATTCATGTTGGCTTGGAGCCGAGATTTCGAGGTTTGAAATTTCAGGTCCGTTCTCCGGCTTTGTGTACATTACTGCAGCGCGGCGATTTTCGTGTCAAATCCAGATCTACTGTTATCTGTGCATCAACCCATAATTTAGTACATTCCTATTGCCGTTTAAGGTGCAACTCACACACACACACACACACACACACACACACACACACACACACACACACACACACACACACACACACACACACACACGCTCAGTGGGTAGAGCGCTGGCTTCACAAGCCAGAGGACCGGGGTTCGATTCCCCGGCCGGGTGGAGATATTTTGGTGTGTCTCCTTTGACGTGTAGCCCCTGTTCACCTAGCAGTGAGTAGGTACGGGATGTAAATCGAGGAGTTGTGACCTTGTTGTCCCGGTGTGTGGTGTGAGCCCTGTCTCAGATCTATCCGAAGATCGGAAATAATGAGCTCTGAGCTCGTTCCGTAGGGTAACGTCTGGCTGTCTCGTCAGAGACTGCAGCAGATCAAACAGTGAAACACACACACACACACACACACACACACACACACACACACACACACACACACACACACACACACACTCTCTCTCTCTCTCTCTCCATCACATTCGCTTTATAAACAACATCTTTGACATGAGTTTAGAGATGGAGTGAGAGAGAGAGAGAGAGTTTACTTTAGTTTTATCTTTAAATAGAGTAATTAGTTTTATCGCAGAGAGAGAGAGAGAGAGAGAGAGAGAGAGTAAAGCGAAGATTCCTAATACGCAATAAAACTGAAGATTACTCGGTGTGAGCTGAACCAGACTGGTGATGGAGGATGAGAACATGTGATGGTGGTGGTGGTGGTGGTGGCGGCAGTAGTGATGGCAGAAGGCTCGTAGTGATGATGATTGTGTTTTTGTCAACGGGTGGGACTAACAAACAGAAATATCGATACACACACACACACACTCTCTCTCTCTCTCTCTCTCTCTCTCTCTCTCTCTCTCTCTCTCTCTCTGTGTTGGGACTGGTGAGAGGAAAAGATAAATACTGTATTTCCGTTCCAAATTGACACGCTTTAGTCTTGGCTGGCTGGGCTGCCTCTGTGAGTCCCAATTGCAGCTTCCTCAGGTAAAGTGTGGTGGACAAATCCTCGCACTACGCTCCCCACGGGCACCGGGTAGCGACAAGCCCTGCGCCAAGTATACACTGGCACGACTTTGCACTGGCCACATGTGTAAATTGGCTTCCACGCTCTTGTTTGATAGGAGGCGCGCGCGAGGAGAGGGAAGACTATCGGGACGGGGAACATTGGCCTCTTATTATCATGTGAGCAAAGTCTTCTTCCGCTCAGGACATTGACTGTAACAGTGAAGATATTTTTCCTCCTAATTATATTTTTTCCTCACTTCTCCTTCTTTCGTTTTTCTCAACATAAAATTGTCCTTGATATGTCTTCTTGATCTTTTATCTAATATTTTGATGAAATTTTCTTCTCGCCATGAATGCCCCGTAATAAAATTTTCCGACTGGCTTCATTCTTTCGTTTTTTCTTTCTTCAGTATCAGATTTTCCTCAGAGTTTGGTGTGCCATATTTTCTTCTGCTCAGACTTCGTGGAGAAACCGGACTTAATAATTCCCTTGAGGTGAAAAAAATGATCCTATCAATAGCAGGGTTCATGGTATAACAAAAAAGTTAGGAGTATATTAGCTTTTTGAGGGAAAAGTTTAAATGTTCCGCAAAACTAAAACTAATGGTGATGGAGACAATCAATTACTATTACCACTTTTTATGCTGGAGAGAAGGCCAGCCAAGGGCAACAAAAAAAAAAAAAAGGCCCACTTGAGTGCTGGTTCTCTAAAAGATAAGTCAAGAATTAGTCAAAATTAGGGAGCAAATGTCTTGATACGTACTACTACTATTACTACTACTATCAATATTACTACTGTCAGATGCCCACATCATAAGTGAAATATGAGAAATATGAAGATACAAGAAATAAAGAAAAATGGATGTATGGTAGTTCGCCAGTATGCGGTGTGTAGCCGTATCCGGCCATAAAAGAGATTAGGAAGGGCAGGAAGGTCAAAAGGAAACAATTAATGACCCAGGCCAGTTGACCCAGGGCAGCCCGGGCAGATATATATAGCCCAGGTCAGGTAAACATTCTGTGGTGTTGTTGTCGTTCTTGGATGTTGTTGATACCACACGTGGAGTTCACGTGAGCTTGTACTTGATTGGTGAACGGTACATTCTGAGGGGCGTGTTGTGTGGGTCAAGACACGCCCCCATAAGTTCCTGAAGGGAAATTGTAGAGGATTGGGGCAGAGAGAGAGGAGAGAGGAAGCAGAGAGGACAACCGCGGCTCTAAGCGGGGAAAGTTTTGTACACCCTCGGCTGGATAGCTGAGGGCGGCAGGAAAGTTTTTTTCTTCATATATAACCAGTAAGTGGAGCTATAAGTTGCAATGCAGTCTTTGAGGTAAATTAGAATGGAGGAGGAACCATGATAGGAAGTTTAGGTATTATGTGGTATTAGTTTATTTTGGTTTATGTGTTTGTACTTTGGTTCATAATGACGTAGTTATATACTTGCGTTTTCATCTATGAGTAAGGGAATTTGTATACGGTTACCTACGTATGTGCATGTGTGTTGCTCTGACGAATAAGTTACATAACATATTTACTAGTGTGTAATTGTGTACGAAGTTAACGTGGTTCCATGTATGGGTACCAAGAGAAAGAGATTACTTGTGGGAAGTCACTTGTGTGGAAATATCAATATTTGTCATTATATTTCGAAGGTGTTAAGTTGTCATTTTTGTTGAACGGAGTCAGGTAACTATATGTGTATGGTAATATATTTGGTGGTACGTCACGTGGTTGCTTGCATTCATGTACCAAGTAAAGGTCATTCTTATATACGGGTAGCTGGGAAAAAAGGGGTAATATTGTACGTACTACATATGAGATTTACTGATAAATAAAGCACCGTGTTCAGATGTTGTAATACGTTATGAAGATATAGTGGATGATGTTTGAAGTGAAATCCGTTTTGATGCGAGAATATGTACGAGATTAATGTAATTCTTAAGGATGTTTGTAAGAGAAATTGTAGTAATTGTAGTGGAGAAGGCAACATAAAGAGTTGTGATTGTTACTTGAGGGCGCCGTATCGAACATCTTATGTATAGATATTATTTTTGTTAATTAAAGATAGAAAAAACCTTTGACTATTTATAGCCAGTAGCTAGAGAATTTGTGCAACGTCGTGCAACAGCTCGGATCACGACACTACCACTACTACCAATATTACTGCTACTGATACTCCTAGACAAAAGAAGCAAGTCCTACTGTAGCAGAGGGTGGTTTCGATCCACGGACCTCTGGGTTATGGGCCCAGCACGCTTCCACTGCGCCACTCTGCTGGTAACTCTCTGCTACTATTAGGTACAATAACATGACTTGTGTCTGAGGAAGTGGTCCAGATGGACTGCGAAGGGAGAGGAAAGAGAGGGAACGGGTGTCAGAATCGCTTAATTGGAGAGGAATAGGAATGTTACCGGGAAGAACTAGGAGTGAAATAAAAACTATTAAATGATCATCTCTGGTGCAGGAGGCGCCTGTGGTTGTGGTGAATGCAGAGAAAGCAGTTCACAGATGGAGGGGACGAGGGCGAGGAGATGGATGAAAGGAAAGGGAAGAGGGAAAATGAAGCGAGTTAGGACGAGAAAAGAAAAGTTAAAGTACATAAGCCCTTGTTATGCTGTCTTAAGAGAGAGAGAGAGAGAGAGAGAGAGAGAGAGAGAGAGAGAGAGAGAGAGTACCCTGGATACTTTGTTACTTATATATTCTCATCTGATAAATTAGAGACAGGACTCTATATCTCTTCTCATCTGATCTCTTAGAGACAGGAATCTCTCTCTCTCTCTCTCTCTCTCTCTCTCTCTCTCTCTCTCTCTCTCTCTCTCTCTCTCTCTCTCTCTCTCTCTCTCTCTCTCTCTCTCTCTCTCTCTCTCTCTCTCTCTCTCTCTCTCTCTCTCTCTCTCTCTCTCTGCAATAGTAACTAACCAAATAAATAAAACAGAAACCCTTTAAAAAGATGAAGAAAACGCAAATTTTCTGGGTATTTTCACAAAAGTCAATACAAAGCTCAAAAGTTTTCATTAGTTTCCTCTCTCTCTCTCTCTCTCTCTCTCTCTCTCTCTCTCTCTCTCTCTCTCTCTCTCTCTCTCCTTTTCTGCTCGGCGGTAAAACATCTCATTAAAATCGGCTTTGCGTGAGAGGTTCAAAGAGATGCTTTTATGGAACACTGGGAAAGATTGAAGGGTTTATTTCTCTCTCTCTCTCTCTCTCTCTCTCTCTCTCTCTCTCTCTCTCTCTCTCTTAGTAGAATCTTGGAGGTATCATAGGAGTATTGGTGTATAGCATATATTACTCATTATTAATACTTTCCTTTTTATCATTATGTATTATTATCATTATTATTATTATTATTATTATTATTATTATTATTATTATTATTATTATTATTATTATTATTATTATCATTATTATTATTATCGTTGTTATTATTACTACTATTTTTATTATTATCATATTACATTATTATTATTATTATTATTATTATTATTATTATTATTATTATTATTATTATTATTATTATTATTATTATTATTATTATTATTATTATTATTATTATTATTATTATTATTATTATCATTATTATTATTATTATTATTATTATTATTATTATTATTATTATTATTATTATTATTATTATCAATATTATTATTATTATTATTATTATTATTATTATTATTATTATTATTATTATTATTATCATTATTATCATTATTATTATTATTATTATTACTATCATTATGATTGTTATTGTCAATAGTGTTACAAGTGTATTTGTTGTGTATGATGTTGTTGCCGTTGTTGTAAATGTTGTTCACTTCACTTGTCGCCTTCACAAACTGGCCATTGTGTGGACATGTTGACTGGCCGTCACTTGACATTCGGCCATCTTGTTGCATTGTTCGGATTAAAATATCGTTTCGAAATCTAAAATTGTTCACTTTGGAATTCGATTCGTATATGACGACCCGCAGCTGACCGAGAGGCAGCTGCGGGTGGCTCCACCAGGGCCGAGTACGCCCGGTGGAGCAGGGACCGGGCCCGGCGGTTTGCTGCGGCCCGGAATCGAGGCTGAGGGTTTTCTTCTGTGGTAGTTAGTGAGACCGAAGACAAAGTGCATTTTCGTATAAATGTGAAATGTGAGGAAGAGTTTCAGCGTTGGAAAGAACTTTACATGCAAGAAAATAACACCTGTTTCAACGTGAAGCGCAACTACCATGGAGGACACTGGAATTTGTTCCACAAGAGATTTATTTGTCAACATGGTGACGTTCGCAGCACTGGGCAAAAGAAGACGAACACTGGGTATGTGTAGCAAAGCGCCCACGAAATCTCGCAGAAAACATCGCAGCCAATGTACCCAATGCTAAGTCACATGGCAGTGGCCACTAATGTATGTATTTATCTACAGTAATTGCATGCTTAATAAATATGGAGTTTTTCTCTTTTATAATTATTTCAAAACATAATGATCTGCATGTTTACAGAACATTCATGTAACCAGTATGGACAACAAAGTGTTGAAAGTCTCTCTCTCTCTCTCTCTCTCTCTCTCTCTCTCTCTCTCAGAGAGAGAGAGAGAGAGAGAGAGAGAGAGAGAGAGAGAGAGAGAGATATTAATAGAGAGAGAGAGAGAGCAATAAGTATATTTTAGTTAATTAATTAACGGACACACACACACACACACACAGAGAGAGAGAGAGAGAGAGAGAGAGAGAGAGAGAGAGAGAGAGAGAGAGAGAGAGAGATTGATTGATCAGAGGAGCGCGTGTCTTGTGCTAGGTTTAAGCGAGTCTGCCCTGAAGTCGCCCGCCGCGTCCCGTTCTCGCCGTGGTGCGAGAAGTGTATACAGTTGGTGAATTTGCTGCCCGGGGAGAGAGAAACGGTGACGGTGGGTCTGACTTCTCCTTCCGAGGAGAAGGAAACAGTGAGTGTGGGCTCAACGTGCACTGGCGGCCAGAGCGCCGCGAGAGTCCCTCAGTCGTGCGGACTCCCTGCATGGGAAAGGGGTAAGGAGATTGTGACTGTAGGGGTTGTAGGACACGGGCGAGGCGGCCAGTAGGGGTGGAGCGCTCCCCCTGCTAGGCTGCCCCCATGGAAGGACGTGAAGGACACTCGGCGTGGCGGCGGCTGAGGAAAGCGGTCCTCTTGCTAGGCGGCCCCAGGAAACTGTGTGTGGCCGCCGGCAGGAGAAAGCGCCCTTAGCTTAGCTGCCCCAGTGGGCGAGATGCAAGGCAAGGGTGACTACAACCCTACAGGACGCTCCCTGACCCCAAGGAGGGACTCAGGTCACTTTGTGACCTTAGGATAGACCATGTAACCCAAGAAGACCGTTTTGGTTGAAGACCAATGGAAGGATTTTATGTTGACCAAAGGATGACCTCCATTTATGTGTGAAAGAATGACCTCCCTTATGTGTGACTAAAGGAAGATTTTTATGTTGACCAAAGGAAGAAATTTTAAGTTGATGTCGAAATGAAGAATATTATGTTGATGACCAAAGGAAGAAGTGTTAGGATGACCTCCTCTTATGTATGACCAAAGGAAGATTTTTATGTTGTTGACCAAAGGAAGAATTTTAAGTTGATGTCGAAAGGAAGAATTTTTATGTTCACCAAAGGAAGAAATTTTATGTTGATGACCAAAGGAAGATTTTTATGTTGATGACCAAAGGATGAATTATTAGGATGACCTCCTCTTATGTATGACCAAAGGATGAATTTTTATGTTGATGACCAAAGGATGACCTCTTCTTATTAATGACCAAAGGAAGGATTTTTTCTTTACAACCCAGTGAAGGATTTTTATTTCGTTAAAAAATATCTATAAAGGATATCAATTTAGTTTATCTCATTATCTTACATAACTAAAGATATTTCACTTTTTTTTTTTTTTTATTTAAACAAAACTTAATACAAAGGAACATGTACCCAAAGGCGCACTGTCGTGTGCTACCTATTCTAAGGGTACTACAATCTATTTCTACAATATTTACAAGACTTAAAAATAGATAATATACAAGATGGTCAGCATGCAAATGGAGCACTATTCGTTTCACTTCACTAGCACTATTCACGCACTGCACTACACTGAGTGTCACGTCACAAAGAGTGTCAGAGGAGTTGGCAGTGTCTGTCTCCACTTATGTGCCATCAGTTTGACACTGTGAGTGTTCATCTCCTGGACGTGAGGCACCGCGGCCGTGAACAAGTTCCACATCCTGGAGACGCGTCCTGCGAAGGTGCGTTGATGCTGACACCCGTGGGATCGCGGCACCTCTACGGCGTCACCACCATTGAGCACCGTTCTCGTGCTCCGTGCGGTGACTCTTAGAGGATGACGCAGCCCTGCCAGATGTGGCACTCTTTGCACCTGTGCCTTATGGAACACTACGATCGCCGCCACGTCTCTGCGGTGTTCCAGTGAATCAAGGGACGCTCAGGCTCTGGGTGAGGTGGTAGTGCAGCATCTACTAGCCGTATGGCGCGGCGTTGGATGCTGTCCAGTCTCCTTCTGTGTGTGGCGGCACAGGACATCCAGGAGAGAGCTGCGTATTCAAGGTGGGGCCGCACCTGTGCCTTGTACAGCAGCAGTCTCCCTTCCTGTCGAGGAAACTGGCGATCCTTCTGAGAGCGGAGATCCTGTGAGAGGCTTTCTTGGCAATGGTTTTGACATGCCTGTCAAACCTCAGCCCTCGATCCACCTCCACTCCAAGTATCTTGACGTCATCTTGAGTGGGAGAGCAGCAGCGCCAAAAGACAACTTTCCTGCCATTGCTGCCATGGCGGCTGGGGACCGAGAGACAACCATTGCTTGTGTCTTCTCCGGCGCGAATGTCACTTGCCAGCGAGCACCCCACTCCTTTATCACTCGTAGCTGCTGATTGATGGCCTCAGCAGCCCGCCCACTGTCCTGGCGTGGATAGGTATAGGAGAGGGTGCAGTCATCAGCATAGGCCATGACTCCTGGCAGTAGCTGGAGAAGATCATCCACGTAGATATTCCACAGGAGTGGGCCAAGAATTGAACCCTGTGGCACTGATGCCTCCACAGGCAGGGACTCAGATGTTTGCCCGTTGACAACCACCTTGAGGCTTCTGTCCTGCAGGTAATTTCCCAAGAGTCGTAGCAAGCCACCCTGGATGCCTTTAGCACGAAGCGGAGGAGGAGGAGGAGGAGGAGGAGGAGGAGGAGGAGGAGGAGGAGGAGGAGGAGGAGGAGGAGAGGAGGAGGAGGAGGAGGAGGAGGAGGAGGAGAAGAAGGAGGAGAAAAACTAGAATAGGAAGAAGAAGAGAAAGGAATAATAATAATAATAATAATAATAATAATAATAATAATAATAATAAGAAGAAGAAGAAGAAGAAGAAGAAGAAGAAGAAGAAGAAGAGGACGACGTATGTTTTGAATTACAGAAATAAAACAGCACAAAAAAAGGATGATGTTTAAACACTGAAGAGGAGGAGGAGGAGGAGGAGGAGGAGGAGGAGGAGGAGGAGGAGGAGGAGGAGGAGGAGGAGGAGGAGGAGGAGGAGGAGGAAAAGAAGCACTAAAAAAATTAAAACCAAAATAAGTAGGAAAGGAAAAGAGAAGAACAGAAAAATGGAAAAAGGAGAAAAGGAGGAAGAGGAAAATAGATAATGGGGAAGAGGAGAAGGAAGATAAAAGATGAATAAAGACAAATTAATAAAGAGGATAACAAAAGGAAGACAGAACAAAAGGAATAAGGAGGAACATGACAAAGAGGAGGAGAAGAAAGAAAAAAGAAGAGGAGAAAGAGGAGGAAGAAGAGGATGAAGGAGAGTAATAAGAGGAGGAGGAGAAGGAACAGGGTCAGTAAATCCTTAAGAGGGTTGGAATCCCTTGAAGTTTGTGGGCAGAAGAGTTCCTGATGAGCCATGAGAGAAAAAAAAGAGAGAAACTTGGAACACTTAATTGAACCTACATTAAAGATAGACAATTAGAACCAAGATAAAAATGACGATAAGATTGGAAACTCTCTCTCTCTCTCTCTCTCTCTCTCTCTCTCTCTCTCTCTCTCTCTCTCTCTCTCTCTCTCTGTGCAATGGCCAGAAAAAACAAGAGGAAAATCTAACACTACGTTATTAATCAAAGCATTCTGTCTTTCACTCCCCGCGACTTTTCATTATAAAATAGATTAGGAGTGACTGAGAGGAATTACATGACGAAGAGGAGGAGGAGGAGGAGGAGGAGGAGGAGGAGGAGGAGGAGGAGGGTATGCATATGTATCCACTCACATTCACACGAACATTCAGCCTTGTGAAAACGATGAATAAAAAAAGAAAATGGATAAAAAGTGAATTGCAATAAAGAAAAGTAAAAAAAAGAATAAAAACACAACAAAAAGAAAGAGAGAAACGCAATAGAAAATGGAAAAGAAAATGGAGAAAAGTGACAATGAATGAAAGAAAACGAAAAAAGAGAAAATTTACACCAGTTTAATAAAAAAGAAGGAAACAGAACGACGAATGAAAAAGAGGAGAGGAAAAAAATAAGAGAAGAATTACAAAAGTTGCCCCAGTGAAGTGAAAAGGTAGGCAACTGTATTGCCGTTTTGTGTGTCTCTTGTAACAAGTTCCCGGCAATGCAAGTGTTCCCTTTGTGCTGGCAATGATTGTCTCGGGGTTTTTGAAGCGCGTCTTGGAAGGGAAACGAACCTCACCAAACCTAACCTAACCCAACCCAACCTCACTTAACCTAACCAAACCTAACCTAACCCAACCCAACCTCACTTAACCTAACCTAACCTAACTTAAACTAACCTAACTTAACCTAAGAGAGAGAGAGAGAGAGAGAGAGAGAGAGAGAGAGAGAGAGAGAGAGAGAACCAATCGCGTATTGCTATCATCATATGACCAAAATTTCATATATTCCCTTCAAGACACCGTAGGAGGAGGAGGAGGAGGAGGAGGAGGAATACAAAGGAAAGTAAAACAGCAACAGACCTCTTGGTCCTTTGGAGGCTGTTTGGTAACTCCTTCTAACTGACTACAGATAAGAGAGACAGGACAGTACACGAGAAGAGGAGGAGGAGGAGGAAAAGGAAGAAGAAGAAGAAAAGGAAGAAAAGGAAGAAGAAGAAGAAGAAGAAGAAGAAGAAGAAGAAGAAGAAGAAGAAGAAGAAGAAGAAGAAGAAGAAAAAGAAAAAGAAGAAGAGGAGGAGGAGGAGGAGGAGGAGGAGGAGGAGGAGGAGGAGGAGGAGGAGGAGGAGGAGGAGGAGGAGGAGGAGGACGAGGACGAGGAGGACGGGGAGGAGGAAGGGGAGGAGAAGGAGGAGGAGGACGAGGAGGACGAAATAAGAAAGGAAGAAATTTGAGGAATGAAATGGAATGAGAATTTTGATTATGAGAAGTAGAAAGAAGAGCAGAGGAGGAGGAAGAGGAGGAGGAGGAGGAGGAGGAGGAGGAGGAGGAGGAGGAGGAGGAGGAGGAGTTCCTCATTCCCTTCCTCCTCTCCCTCTCTCCTCTTTCACTCTCCCTCCTGAGCAGCAGGTGGGAGAGACATTCATCGCACACACACACACACACACACACACACACACACACAGGTAAGGTGGATCATATCCTTGCCAATTATATCACCCTCTGTCTTTCACCTGGCTAAGCTCATTAACCTGTGATGAACCTCAAGCTTCACCTGCCGCCACACAAACAGGTAGGAAGGAATCACCAGCTCAGATGTTCCTCCTACTGTCACTTCCTCGCAATTCACACGCTCTTTAGATCAATTCACATACTCTCTTTTCACCTCTCAAGTTCGCGTCTTTCCTCAGTCTGTATCGTGAGTCTGCCCTTCAGTCCGGCAGAATAAAGCACATCTTTTCTCACATAAAAAGCACAACAGAAGCTTCCTCTATACTTCCCCCAAGCTGCCGTCATCTCCCATTTGTCGTTCCTTTTTCCTAATAATAATAATAATAATAATAATAATAATAACGATAATAATAATAATAATAATAATAATAATAATAATAATAATAAAATAATAATAAAATAATAATAATAAAATAATAATAATAATAATAATAATAATAATAATAATAATAATAATAATAATAATAATAATAATAATAATAAAAATAATAAATAATAATAATATGACATGATAATAATAAAATTTATGTAATAAATCAATAAAAAAAGACACTGGAAAGATTACTAAATTGTTATTATTAATTTATAAGTTACAAGAAGGAACCGAAAATTATTATCGTTATTATTATCATTATTATTATTATTATTATTATTATTATTATTATTATTATTATTATTATTATTATCGTTATTATTATTATCATTATTATTATTAGGAGGAAAAAGGGAATGATAAATGGGAGGTAACGGCAGCTTGGGGGAAGTATAGAAGCTGAGAGAGAGAGAGAGAGAGAGAGAGAGAGAGAGAGAGAGAGAGAGAGAGAGAGAGAGAGAGAGAGAGAGAGAGTTGAATCCGGGAGTAGAAGAGCGAGGCAGTGGTGAGGGAAGAATGAAGAGATATGGAGAAAGAAGGCAAGGGAAGAGAGAACAGCTGCGGAGGAGAGACTGTAAAGAAGAGGGGAAGGAGAACAAAACATGCACCAACAGTCACAGTCACAGTCAGTCAGTCACAGTCAGTCAGTCACAGTCACAGTCACAGTCACAGTCACAGTCACAGTCAGTCACAGTCACAGTCACAGTCACAGTCACAGTCAGTCACAGTCACAGTCACAGTCACAGTCACAGTCAGTCACAGTCACAGTCACAGTCACAGTCAGTCAGTCAGTCACAGTCAGTCAGTCACAGTCACAGTCACAGTCAGTCACAGTCAGTCAGTCACAGTCACAGTCAGTCAGTCACAGTCACAGTCAGTCAGTCACAGTCAGTCACAGTCACAGTCACAGTCAGTCACAGTCACAGTCACAGTCACAGTCACAGTCAGTCACAGTCACAGTCACAGTCACAGTCACAGTCACAGTCACAGTCACAGTCACAGTCACAGTCACAGTCAGTCACAGTCAGTCACAGTCACAGTCACAGTCACAGTCACACAGTCACAGTCACAGTCAGTCAGTCAGTCACAGTCACAGTCAGTCAGTCACAGTCACAGTCACAGTCACAGTCACAGTCAGTCACAGTCAGTCACAGTCACAGTCACAGTCACAGTCACAGTCACAGTCACAGTCACAGTCACAGTCACAGTCACAGTCACAGTCACAGTCACAGTCACAGTCACAGTCACAGTCACAGTCACAGTCACAGTCACAGTCACAGTCACAGTCACAGTCACAGTCACAGTCACAGTCACAGTCACAGTCACAGTCACAGTCACAGTCACAGTCACAGTCAGTCACAGTCACAGTCACAGTCACAGTCACAGTCACAGTCACAGTCACAGTCACAGTCACAGTCACAGTCACAGTCACAGTCACAGTCACAGTCACAGTCAGTCACAGTCACAGTCACAGTCACAGTCACAGTCACAGTCACAGTCACAGTCACAGTCACAGTCACAGTCACAGTCACAGTCACACAGTCACACAGTCACAGTCACAGTCACAGTCACAGTCACAGTCACAGTCACAGTCACACAGTCACAGTCACAGTCACAGTCAGTCACAGTCACAGTCACAGTCACAGTCACAGTCACAGTCACAGTCACAGTCAGTCACAGTCACAGTCACAGTCACAGTCACAGTCACAGTCACAAAGGGCGATGCTCTCAACTGTGGCCACACTAAAAGCATCTCCACTTGGAAAATGCTCACTTAAAAACACAAGGCATTCTTTTGTAACATCATCTCTCTCTCTCTCTCTCTCTCTCTCTCTCTCTCTCTCTCTCTCTCTCTCTCTCTCTCTCTCTCTCTCTCTCAAAAATGGTAGGTTTTATCTTTTTAGTCATAGATTCTTCCTCTTCCTCCTCTTTTTCCTTCTATTCCTCTTTCTCTACTTCTTCTTCTTCTTCTTCTTCTTCTTCTTCTTCCTGTGTGGATGGTGTGTGTGTGTGTGTGTGTGTGTGTGTGTGTGTGTGTGTGTGTGTGTGTGTGTGTAGACGTTTGTTGTGATTTGAGCGTGGTAAGTTGCAGTAGCATGGTGTATATAGAGAGTATTAGTTCGAAGCAACAAAATTGTTCAAATGAATGAATGATTACTTGTCATTTGAAGTCGGCAAACAGTTGGCGGCAACATTGCCTCTCAACTCAAGGACAGTCAGTCACCGTGGCTAGTGGTTAGTGTCGGCGGCGGATAAGCTATTAAGTCATTTGTTCCTCTTATTAGGCTAGGATGGCAAGGAGAAAGAAAGAGACCTCTTGATCCGGAAGAAATGACGGCTTTGTTAGCGGCGGATCTAGATAGATGGATCAATCATTCTGAGTGATTCCACTGATACAGAATCAGAGCCTAAACTTGACCCAGATAGATAGATAGATAGATAGATAGATAGATCGATAGATGGCCGGCGGCCGCCAGTCTGATGCTGAACAAACAACACAAACTCAGGATCATTTTCAATACAATTGCCACAATCAATCACCTGTGGTGGACACAAAACCTTTTTTTCCCTTTACGGGAGGGAGATGGTGGCGTCTAACTTGTCCACTCAGTGAGTGAGTGAGTGAGTGAGTTACCTTTAGAAATATTTGAGGGTGTTTTTGATGAGGAATGACTGGATCACATTGTGTCACAGACCACCAATAAGTATGCATGCACCAAAAGTCTTGTTCTTCTGTCATGAAAAAAGGAGGAAGAGAAGAAGCACACACTTCTGTACACTATTATGGAGAGATCCAACAAATGGATGCATTCATTCCATCCATGGATTGCAAGGAATTGTGTGTGAAAAACCCATCCATTTATTTATTCCTATCACTCTACCAATCAGATGATTTGTACTCCTTTTTTGGAAAATGTATATCAAGAGACAGACAGATTTGCTCTTGTCCTTCATTTGTGTGATAGTGAGCCTACCTACTTACTTACTACATTCAAGTTGAAGGAGGAGGCCCTGGATACTCTCATACAAAGATTCAAGTCATCTTATGATGTTCCAAAGCAAAATGTAAGCATTGATGAGTGAGTCTCTCCTCCTCTGCAAAGGTAGGTGCACAACTACGTCGGCTAAAATGGAACAGATACCTACATTCACCATACAAACTTCTATCTTATCTGAGTGTGATACTGGCTATGTTTGGCATCTTTTACTCTATCTACTACACACCAAACAAAACTAAATAGAAGCCTTGCCAGACGAAAAGGTGAAAACAAACACTTACAAAGCCTAGCTACCTACTAAAATAGTTTTGAGACTAAGGCACTCCCTACTCAATCAGCAGGGGGGCCAGTAGCTACTACTAGTCTACTACTACACTCTGTTGATCACTTCACCACAATACAATGGTTTGCAATTGTTTTTCTTGATAGTATTAACACAGAGGCAGTAGACACTGTCAGATTCAACACAAAAATGCTACTACTACTACTACTACTACTACTACTACTACTACTACTACTACTACTACTACTACTACTACTACTACTACTACTACTACTACTACTACTACCACCACTACAAGCATAACATGAAATCAATGGAGGGATAACAAATAGATGAGTCATCTTGCTAACCACAATAGTATATTATGAGGATTCTATGGAAGAGGTAACAAACAGTAGTAGTAGTAGTAGTAGTAGTAGTAGTAGTAGTAGTAGTAGTAGCAGCAGCAGCAGGGCAGCAAGTAAGTAAGTAAGTAAGCAGCAAACACATGGCTGGAGTGGACAAAATGGACCAAATAATAATAATAATAATAATAATAATAATAATAATAATAATAATAATAATAATAATAATAATTAATGTGTGTACAAACATCACCTCGTAAAGGTGTCAAGAAATATTACAAGACAATATTTGTCAGATTGGTGGTGGACATTGCATCAGTGAAATGCAAAGCAAATGGTGGACAGAAATGCTTCCTTGACTTTAATTAAGCTAAAGCTGATTGAGGAGATCATCTCAAAATGTGCTGGTGATATACGTATTGCCTACTTACTAGCTAAGGAAGCCTAATTAGTAGTGAGTGATCCCTCCACCACCACCACACAGGCTCACATCAGGAAAACACACACAAAAACATTCAATTCACCTCATTCTACTTCAATTTTGTTGAGTTTTAATAACTTTACTTGAGCTTCATAGATTTGTGTTTCATTTATTAAAATTGAGTTTAGTTTTATTAGTTTTGTTTAATATATTGTAGTTTAATTTAACGTCATAATTCTAAAAATCAATTCAAAGAAAATTTTATTCTTTTATAAGAAAAGAAAAATTAAGAGAACAACAACAATTAAAAAAGAAAATAATTCAAAGAAAAAAGAAAAAGATTATTAAAAAAATGGAAGAATTAAAAGAAGTGGAATTATAAGGAGAGCAAGAATTAAACGAAAAAAAAAAAAAAAGAAAATAATTAAAGGAAAAAGAGTTAAATGAAGAATTAAAATGTGAAAAAAAGAATTAAAAGAAAAAAATAAAGGAGTAAAATAAAAGAAGAGAGAAATTAAAAGAAGACAAAAGAAGAAGAATTAAAAGAAGAAGTATTAAAAGAAGAGGAACGATTAAAAGAGGATGTATTAAAAAGAATAAAATAATGGAAAGAAGTTGAATTGAAACATTAAGAAGAGTTAAAAGAAGAAGAATTAAAGAAGGAACAAGAATTGAAATAAGAAAAAAAAATTCAAACGAAAATTTTAAACGAAAATTTAAGAAAAATAAAATGTCTAACAATAATAAAAAGAAATAACAAATAAAACAAGAGAATGAATTGAAAAGAGAAAAGAATGAAAAGAACAAGCTAAAAAAGGATAAGAGGAATTAAAAGAGGAAAAAACGAAAATCAAACGAAGAAGAATGAACAAAACGAGGAATAAGTAAAAGAAGACGAAGAATTTAAATAGGCCAAGTATTAAAAAAAAGAGTTAAAAGGAAAAGTAAATCAAGTCAAAAGAAGAAGAAGTAAAGGAAAAACAAGAATTAAAAGAAGAAGACTTCAAAAAGATGAACATTTGAAGAAGAAAAAGTAGAAGAAGAAAACTTATAAGGAGAAACAGAAGAAGAAGAAGAATTCAATGAAAAGGAAATATCAAAAGAAGAAGAGTAATGAAAATAAGACGAATGAAAAGAATAAGAAGATTTAAAAGAAGAAGAATTCAAAGATTAAGAAAATTGAAAACAAGAAAAATAAAAAAAGAAGAGAAATGAAAGATGACAAAAGATGAATTGAAAGAAGCTTCAGAAATTGAAAAAAATAAAAGAAGATGAAGAATTATAAGAAGAAGAATCAAAAGAAAAAAAAGAAAAGAAGAAGAGTTAAAAGAAAAACAATAAAAGAAAAATAATTGAATGAAGATAAATAAAAAATTAAAAGAACAAAAAGAAAAGAAAAGAATTAAAAGAAGAATTAAGAATGAAAAATAAAAAGAAGAGACAAAAGATGAAGAATAAAAGAAAAACAAGAATTCGAAATGAGGAATTAAAAGATGAAGAATAAATCAAAGAAAAGAAGAACTAGAAACAAAAATAAAAAGAAGGAAAAATAATAAAAAAGTGTTCCTAAAAGAAGTAAATGAAGAAATACTAAAAAATTAGAAGCAGTCCATGAAGAAAAATTAAAGTCAGAAGAAGAATTAAAGGTAGAAAAACAATGATAAGAGGAAGAACGAAATGAATTACACTGAAAAAAATAAAAGAAAAAGAATTAAAAGAAGAAGAAGAAGGATTAAAAAAAGAAGATTTAAAAAACGTAGATATAAAACAATCAAACAATAAAAAAAACAATTGAAATAAGGAAAAGAATTAAAAAGAGAAATAATTAAAAGAAAAAAAATTTAAAGAGGAAGAATGAAAAGAAGAAGAATGAAAAGAAGAAAAACTCAAAGATGAAGAAGAAGAAGAAGAATTGAAATAGGAATAATGTAACCCTTTACGTACGGGGAGTTGATTGACTTTCCGTGTGTTACAGCGGGGAAAAGTCACACCTGTCAAAAAGGATCAAACATTTTTTTCCTTATAAAATCATATTTGTTTGTGTTGTTCTGAGTACAACGCTGTAGTTTTCAACATGTTATCACCTCTCACACCAAAGTTATTGCATACCAAAAAATTCTCCCCAAACCCATGGCAGAACCCGCCGCTAAGAAATACCCCCCAACCTCCGATGACACAGGAAAAGATGACGTATTGTGAGGGGAACACATTATGTCTCAAGGCTCAAGGAGGCGAGCGAGAAAAGTTGCGAGATACATCCACTTGCCCCAGGACCAATAGTGAGGGGGGACAAATTCAAACGAAAAAACATGATTCCCGGAACGATCCCAGACTCTACGCACGCCATCCTGCAATCGTCCAGAAACGATCACCGTACGTTAAGGGTAAAAAAACACAGATAAGAAAGACTTGCCAAGAAATGGCCATTGACCTATGGAAAATTATACAAACAATATAGAAATATACTGACATCAATTTTACGCTTAGCAAAGGATATGTATTCTAAAACCAACTGACAGTAAACCAAGGTAACCCAAAAAAACAATGGAACACAATAAACACTCTTTTAGGTAGATCACATAACGTAAAAGCTAACATTGAATTACATCCAACGTGTATAGATACAGCCACTGCATTTAGTGAACATTTTTCTGGAAGTAAATTCACATTAGCAAAAGAAGAAACTGATTTTCAAAATATCATTTTAACTCCCCAGATTTTTCAATGTATTTGGCTCCCACCTACACAACCGAGATAGAGAAAATCATAACATCGATGAAAACAGACTCCTCTGGATTTGGTGACATTTCTCCAAAAATACTGAAAGGCACTTCATCTGTCATATCAGCTCCCTTAACTCACATAATAAATCTTACATTAAAATTAGGTAAATTTCATAATAAATTAAAAGTAGCTAAAGTAATTCCTACATTTAAATCAGGTGA
>NC_059268.1:963712-1001212 GCF_017591435.1 Portunus trituberculatus
AGTGAAAAATTGCAAAGAGACTGAGAAAAGAGGGAATAAAGAAGGATGAAATGGGGAAAATGAGAATAAATACCAAAAGAAAGAAGAAAAAGAGAGAAAACAGAGGTAGAATTGAAAAAGAGACGGGTGGTAAAGAGAGAAATAAGAAAAAAAGGAAAGAAATGAAAGAAAAAAGAGAGATAAAGAAAAGGAGAAAATAGACGATGGAGAGAAAGAAGAGACTAAAGGCGGCAATAAAAGAGAGAAAATGATACAGGAGAGAAACAAATAGAAGGAAAACAATGGAGAACAAAGGAAGAGGAAAGAAAACATAGGTAAGGTGATGAAGATGACAAAGAAAAGGAAAAGAAGAAAAAGAAGAAAATAGGAATAAAGAGAATGAAAATGGAAGGAAGAATAAGAAGATAAAGGAAGTAAGTGGAAAGAAACAGAAGAAAAAGAAGAAAAAAGAAGAAAAGGATAATAAAAGGCGAAAAAACAAAGAGAAAAGGATGAAAATGAAAGTAAGAATAGGAAGATAAAGCAAGGAAGTGGAAAGAAACAGAAGACAAGGCCAAAAATTAGAGAAGTGATTTAAAGAAGAGAAAAAAAGAGGGCAAAAAAAGAAAGAGGGGAAGAAAATAATGAAGGTTATGGAAGGGAAAGGGAAGAAAATTGTCGCTAAACTGAAAATTTCGTGCATTTTTTTATGTATTTTTGTGTAATGAATATTTTGTCACCATCAATGTTGTTATGGGCTATTTTTTTCTATCTTCATTTTAAGAAACCGAGGAAAAAGAAAGTCACGGATAGTGATGGTAATGATGATAGAGGTGGTGGTGGTGGTGGTGGTGGGTGGTGGTGATAGTGATGACAATAATGAGAGAGCTGTTAATTTAACTTATAGAGCTGTTTTTAACTCTCTCTTCTCTCTCTCTCTCTCTCTCTCTCTCTCTCTCTATCTCTCTCTCTCTAACAATTAAGAAAATCTGATTAAAAAACCATAACAATTAAGAAAAATCTGATTAAAAAGCATACGAGAGAGAGAGAGAGAGAGAGAGAGAGAGAGAGAGAGAGAGAGAGAGAGAGAGAGAGAGAGAGAGAGAATCGTATGAAGCCTCAGACCTACTGTGTCTGTGGCAGGGCAGCCACCAAAATGCCGCCTTCGTCTTCTGTGAGGGCGAGATAGACTGCCCTAATGTGTGTCACGCCATGTGCCTTGGTGATCGGGAGACACATGCTCGAGACCCAACAGCTGCGCATAGAGGCCAATATAGAAGCTGAAGTGACGTATGTCGCCACCAACCCCCCTGCCCCCAGCAACGAGGATGGTGACACAGCGACAGCCGCGGCCCTCCCCCCATCCCTCCCTGATGCTGACGATGACTCACACCACACCGAGGACGGTGACACCGAGCATCAGGAGTACATGGAGATGCAGAAGGAGGAGCTTGTGGCTCACACACTAAGCCTCAAGCAGGAAGTCTCGAGGCAAAACACTGTCGTCCAGTCACTCACTCTACAGAGGGACTGGATAATAGACCGGAAACCTCAGCTTCTAGAAGTCCTTCAGCTAATTGAGGCCCTAAGCGACGCGAAAGACGCAGACGGGAAGAGGTCTACCCGCACAATGGGCACCACAGCTATCGCCTCGTCCATCGACAACGCTTGGGCGAGGAAATGCACCTCCTCACCCACCGCAAGGCAGTGGTGGGAGTCTGGCCTGCCGAGACCCCTCGCTAACACTCACCGCCCGCGAGATTCTCCGCCCACCAACACAGCTGCTTCCTGCACTGATTCCTCACCAGTCTCACCCCTGCATCCCTCCTTCCGACCACCGGTAATCCTCCCACACCACTGCCGCAGCCGCCGCCACCGCCGCCACTGCCTCCGCCACCACCACCACCACCACAGCCTCCTCCGGCACCTCCACTAACTCGCCAACCACTGAGTCTGACACATCAGGAACGAGGGAGGCCCAAGGAACAACAAAGCCAAGCGAAAGAAAAAGGCAAGGAAGGGGTCGTCTACTCAGCAGTCACCTCACCTCGCACTCTCGACCGCTCGGCCCCGCCACCCGTCCCCAACCCCTCTAATGGCTCTGCCTCGCCACTCCCGACAGGACAGCATAGTCGCCCCACCTGCGAGTACTGCCAACGCCCTGGACACTGGACGGAGATCTGCTTCACTCGTGCAGCCGACGCCAGGCAGGAAGCCATCCTTAGAAGGGTAATAGCGGAGAGTAGGATGGAAGGCAGCCCCGCCACCACAGCGCCCAGCCCCACGCTCCCTTTCGTGACTCCAGCCCTCAACAGTACTACCGGGATGAGCAACCACGACACCACCGACTGGACCTCACCGTGGGGCAGCAGTTATCTCTCGCAGTAGTCCTCTTCAACCACCCAGGGCTCCACCCGCGCGTCAGCACCACAGTCATGCCCCAGCTCACTGTGGTGTCTGCCAATGTCAGAGGCCTGCGCACCAACATCGCAGACCTCTCACATAATTTTGTCTTGCGGTATAAAGCAGACATCGTGGCAGTGACAGAGACGTGGCTATGTAGCGCGGTGGAGCCAACATTCGGCAGAATCCCCGGCTACACGGACTGGGTGAGGAACGACCGCGAAACATATGGCTTTGGGAGGAGGCTGACTGGCCATCCCTGCGGCAGGCTCTCAGTACCACGGATTGGGAGGCGCTGCTCGTCGAAGACGTGGAGAAGAAGGTCTCCGTCCTCACCTCGAAGCTACTTGACCTCCAGACCCAGTTTGTTCCCCATCGCACGTACCTCGCCAAAGCCACAGACCCTAAATGGTTCGGCTACCGCTGCCGTTATCTGCACCTCTCGCCAACATCTTCGCTGCCTGCCTCGAGGAGGAGAAGTGGCCATCTGCCTGGAAAGAAGCTTGTGGTTCCCGACAAGAAAAACTCCAGGACGGAGAGCCACTACCGACCCATCTCCCTGCTGTCGGTTGTTGGCAAGGTGTTTGAGAAGATGTTGGCTGCCGCCCTGAGAAACACCTTGCAGACAACGGTCTCCTCTCGCCTCACCAATTTGGGTTCAGGCCGGGCCGATCCACCTCAGATCTGCTTCTCCTCTCACAAGAGTGGCAGGAGACGAAGGCCGGGACACACTCGTGGTGGCGCTTGACATCGCGGGCGCCTATGATCGGGTGTGGCAGCCCTGCTGGCAAAGCTGCGTGAAAGGCGTAGGAGCCTGCTGTCTCTTCTTGATGACTACCTCCATGGTCGTTCACTACGGGTAGTCATCAATGGACGGTCCTCAGCGCCTGATAGAGCCTCAGTTCCACAGGGCTCTGTATTAGGGCCAGTCCTGTGGAACATATATATAGACGATTTACTTCGCCAGCTCCCCACAGTCAAAGCCTATGCTGATGACTGCACGGTGGCCGTCTCTACTGCCGCCAGGACAGTAGGCGCGGTTGCAGCAGTCAACAGGCAGCTGAAAACTGCAGAGGAGTGGGGGCGCTAGGGGAGGTCAACTTCGCGCCTGAGAAAACACACGCTATGGTCGTCTCCCGGTCCCCGCCGCCACCCAGGCCGTGGAGGGACAAATAAGGTTTGGGGTGTCCAGCTGCCCTCCAAGACGACATCAAGATCCTGGGTGTGGCCATTGACCGGGAGCTGCGCTACGACCAGCACCTCGCGTCTGTGGCCCGCCAGACCTCTCAGCGTGTGTCAGCCCTCCGCAGGGTGGCAAGCAACCTGGATCCCAAGGCATCCTGACGCTGTACAAGGCTCAGATCCGCCCTTGTATGGAATACGGAGCCTTGACGTGGATGTCCAGTGCTGTCACCCACACCAGGCGACTCGATGTGGTGCAGAGGCGCGCTCTCCGACTGCTGGGGACGATGAGGAGTTCGCCGACGGTGTGACATCCTGGAGCACCGTCGCGATGTGGCAGCTCTGACAGTCTGCCACAAGACACAGGTGCTCCACATCCCACCTCACCCGCCTGTACTTGCCGCCTCACCACGCCCAACGCGCGACGCGACAGGCAGCGGGAAGACGTGTGACGGTGCCACGATCGCACACGTCACAGCATCTGAGGACGTACAAGGCCAGGACAGCGCGTCTCTGGAACGGCTTCACGGAGGCCACACCTGGTGTGGCAGACATGTCAAATCACCAGGCGAAAGTGGCTGCCAACACCTGGAGGCACACTCCCACACCGTTCCTGTCCAGCTCCTCCTGTACATAATGTATATAAAGTATAGTGTATCATGCTAGTTGGCGCGGGTACCACCTCAGGTACCTGCCACCCACATAAACTTTTAGAATAGTTGCCTAGGGAGGAGGAGGAGGAGGAGGAGGAGGAGGAGGAGGAGGAGGAGGAGGAGGAGGAGGAGGAGGAGGAGGAGGAGGAGAGAGGAGGAGGAGGAGGAGAAGGAGGAGGAAAAGAAACACTAAAAAAAAATTAAAAACCAAAATAAGAAGGAAAGGAAAAGGGGAGAGCAGAAAAATGGAAAAAGGAGAAAAGGAGGAAGAGGAAAATAGATAATGGGGAAGAGGAAAAGGAAGATAAAAGATGAACAAAGACAAATTAATAAAGAGGATAACAAAAGGAAGACAGAACAAAAGGAATAAGGAGGAACATGACAAAGAGGAGGAGAAGAAAGAAAAAAGATGAGGAGAAAGAAGAGGATGAAGGAGAGTAATAAGGAGGAGGAGGAGAAGGAACAGGGTCAGTAAATCCTTAAGGGGGTTGGAATCCCTTGAAGTCTGTGGGCAGAAGAGTTCCTGATGAGCCATGAGAGAAAAAAAGAGAGAAACTTGGAACACTTAATTGAACTTACATTAAAGATAGACAATTAGAACCAAGATAAAAATGACGATAAGATTGGAAACTCTCTCTCTCTCTCTCTCTCTCTCTCTCTCTCTCTCTCTCTCTCTCTCTGTTGTGCAATGGCCAGACAGAACACGAGAGGAAAATCTAACACTACGTTATTAATGAAAGCATTCTGTCTTTCATTCCCCGCGACTTTTCATTATAAAATAGATTAGGAGTGAATGAGAGGAATTACATGACGAAGAGGAGGAGGAGGAGGAGGGTATGCATATGTATCCACTCACACTCACACGAACATTCAGACTTGTGAAAACGATGAATGAAAAAATAAAAAAAATAGATAAAAAGTGAATTGCAATAAAGAAAAGTAAAAAAAATAGTTAATAAAAAACACAACAAAAAGAAAGAGAGAAATGCAATAGAAAAATGGAAAAGAAAATGGAGAAAAGTGACAATGAATGAAAGAAAACGAAAAAAAGAAAAATTTACACCAGTTTAATAAAAAAAAGAAGGGAAACAGAACGACGAATGAAAAAAGAGGAGAGGAAAAAAATAAGAGAAGAATTACAATAGTTGCCCCAGTGAAGTGAAAGGATAGGCAACTGTATTGCCGTTTTGTGTGTCTCTTGTAACAAGTTCCCGGCAATGCAAGTGTTCCCTTTGTGCTGGCAATGCTTGTCTCGGGGTTTTTGAAGCGCGTCTTGGAAGGGAAACGAACCACACCAAACCTAACCTAACCCAACCAAACCTCACTTAACCTAACCTAACTGAAACTAACCTAACCTAACTTAACTTAACTTACCATAAGTTAGGTTAGGTTAGAGAGAGAGAGAGAGAGAGAGAGAGAGAGAGAGAGAGAGAGAACAATCGCGTATTGCTATCATCATATGACCAAAATATCATATATTCATTTCAAGACACCGTAGGAGGAGGAGGAGGAGGAGACACCGGAGGAGGAGGAGGAGGAGGAGGAGGAGGAGGAGGAGGACAAAGGAAAGCAAAACAGCAACAGACCTCTTGGTCCTTTGGAGGCTGTTTGGTAACTCCTTCTAACTGACTACAGATAAGAGAGACAGGACAGTACACGAGAAGAGGAGGAGGAGGAAAAGAAAGAAAGAAGAAGAAGAAGAAGAAGAAGAAGAAGAAGAAGAAGAAGAAGAAGAAGAAGAAGAAGAAGAAGAAGAAGAAGCAAAAAAAAGAAGAGGAGGATGAGGTGGAAGAGGAGGACGAGGAGGAGGAGGACGAGGACGACGGAGGAGGAGGAGGAGGAGGACGAGGAGAAGGAGGAGGAGGACGAGGAGGACGAAAAAAAGGAAGAAATTTGAGGAATGAAATGGAATGAGAATTTTGAGTATAAGAAGTAGAAGAAAGAGCTAAGGAGGGGGAGGAGGAGGAGGAGGAGGAGGAGGAGGAGGAGGAGGGAGGAGTTCCCAATCCCCTTCCTCCTCTCCCTCTCTCTTCTTCCACGATAAATGGGAGATGACGGTAGCTTGGGGGAAGTAAAGAGGAAGCTGAGAGAGAGAGAGAGAGAGAGAGAGAGAGAGAGAGAGAGAGAGAGAGAGAGAGAGAGAGAGAGAGAGGTGTTGAATCCGGGAGTAGAAGAGCGAGGCAGTGGCGAGGGAAGAATGAAGAGATATGGAGAAAGAAGGCAAGGGAAGAGAGAACAGCTGCGGAGGAGAGACTGTAAAGAAGAGGGGAAGGAGAACAAAACATGCACCAACAGTCAGTCACAGTCAGTCACAGTCACAGTCAGTCACAGTCACAGTCAGTTACAGTCACAGTCACAGTCACAGTCACACAGTCAGTCAGTCACAGTCACAGTCACAGTCACAGTCACAGTCACAGTCACAGTCAGTCACAGTCACAGTCACAGTCAGTCACAGTCACTGTCAGTCAGTCACAAAGGGCAATGCTCTCAACTGTGGCCACACTAACAGCATCTCCACTTGGAAAATACTCACTTAAAAACACAAGGCATTCATTTCTATCATCATCTCTCTCTCTCTCTCTCTCTCTCTCTCTCTCTCTCTCTCTCTCTCTCTCAAAATGCTAGGTTTTATCTTTTTACTCATAGATTCTTCGTCTTCCTCCTCTTTTTTCCTTCTATTCCTCTTCTTCTTCTTCTTTTTCTCCTCCTTTTTGTGGGATGGTGTGTGTGTGTGTGTGTGTGTGTGTGTGTGTTTCACTGTTTGATCTGCTGCAGTCTCTGACGAGACAGCCAGACGTTACCCTACGGAACGAGCTCAGAGCTCATTATTTCCGATCTTTGGATAGGCCTGAGACCAGGCACACACCACACACCGGGACAACAAGGTCACAACTCCTCGATTTACATCCCGTACCTACTCACTGCTAGGTGAACAGGGGCTACACGTGAAAGGAGACACACCCAAATATCTCCACCCGGCCGGGGAATCGAACCCCGGTCCTCTGGCTTGTGAAACCAGCGCTCTAACCACTGAGCTACCGGGCGTGTGTGTGTGTGTGTGTGTGTAGACGTTTGTTGTGATTGTAGTAGCATGGAGTATATAGAGAGTATTAGTTCGAAGCAACAAAATTGTTCAAATGAATGAATGATTACTTGTCATTTGAAGTCGGCAAACAGTTGGCGGCAACATTGCCTCTCAACTCAAGGACAGTCAGTCACCGTGGCTAGTGGTTAGTGTCGGCGGCGGATAAGCTATTAAGTCATTTGTTCCTCTTATTAGGCTAGGATGGCAAGGAGAAAGAAAGAGACCTCTTGATCCGGAAGAAATGACGGCTTTGTTAGCGGAGGATCTAGATAGATGGATCAATCATTCTGAGTGATTCCACTGATACAGAATCAGAGCCTAAACTTGAGCCAGATAGATAGATAGGTAGATAGATAGATGGCCGGCGGCCGACAGTCTGATGCTGAACAAACAACACAAACTCAGGATCATATTCAATACAATTGCCACAATCAATCACCTGTGGTGGACACAAAGCCTTTTTTCCCTTTACGGGAGGGAGATGGTGGCGTCTAACTTGTCCACTCAGTGAGTGAGTGAGTGAGTGAGTCACCTTTAGAAATATTTGAGGGTGTTTTTGATGAGGAATGACTGGATCACATTGTGTCACAGACCACCAATAAGTATGCATGCACCAAAAGTCTTGTTGTTCTGTCATGAAAAAAGGAGGAAGAGAAGAAGCACACACTTCTGTACACTATTATGGAGAGATCCAACAAATGGATGCATTCATTCCATCCATGGATTGCAAGGAATTGTGTGTGAAAAACCCATCCATTTATTTATTCCTATCACTCTAACAATCAGATGATTTGTACTCCTTTTTTTATACCAAGTTGGCTTTTCACGGAATTTATCGGGTAAAGGGAAACTTTTAGGGTACCTCCTATCTCAAAGCCCACCCGCTAGGAAACCGTTGCCCCGAGTGAGGAAGGCCAACCTACACTCAGACCGTAGACAGGATTCGAACCCGTGCGTTTGGAGACCCCTCGGACCCCAAAATGTATATCAAGAGACAGACAGATTTGCTCTTGTCCTTCATTTGTGTGATAGTGAG
The DNA here is from genome assembly GCF_017591435.1 of Portunus trituberculatus. Taxonomy (NCBI): domain Eukaryota; kingdom Metazoa; phylum Arthropoda; class Malacostraca; order Decapoda; family Portunidae; genus Portunus; species Portunus trituberculatus. Next base: position 972,051 of record NC_059268.1, read on the forward strand.
CCTACCTACTTACTTACTACATTCAAGTTGAAGGAGGAGGCCCTGGATACTCTCATACAAAGATTCAAGTCATCTTATCATGTTCCAAAGCAAAATGTAAGCATTGATGAGTGAGTCTCTCCTCCTCTGCAAAGGTAGGTGCACAACTACGTCGGCTAAAATGGAACAGGTACCTACATTCACCATACAATCTTCTATCTTATCTGAGTGTGATACTGGCTATGTTTGGCATCTTTTACTCTATCTACTACACACCAAACAAAACTAAATAGAAGCCTTGCCAGACGGAAAGGTAAAAAACAAACACTTACAAAGCCTAGCTACCTACTAAAATAGTTTTGAGACTAAGGCACTCCCTACTCAATCAGCAGGGGGGCCAGTAGCTACTACTAGTCTACTACTACACTCTGTTGATCACTTCACCACAATACAATGGTTTGCAATTGTTTTTCTTGATAGTATTAACACAGAGGCAATAGGCACTGTCAGATTCAACACAAAAATGCTACTACTACTACTACTACTACTACTACTACTACTACTACTACTACTACTACTACTACTACTACTACTACTACTACTACTACTACTACTACTACTACTACTACTACTACAAACATAACATGAAATCAATGGAGGGATAACAAATAGATGAGTCATCTTGCTAACCACAATAGTATATTATGAGGATTCTATGGAAGTGGTAACAAACAGTAGTAGTAAAAGTAGTAGTAGTAGTAGTAGTAGTAGTAGTAGTAGTAGTAGTAGTAGTAGTAGTAGTAGTAGCAGCAGTAGTAAGTAAGTAAGCAGCAAACACATGGCTGGAGTGGACAAAATGGACCAAATAATAATAATAATAATAATAATAATAATAATAATAATAATAATAATAATAATAATAATTAATGTGTGTACAAACATCACCTCGTAAAGGTGTCAAGAAATATTACAAGACAATATTTGTCAGATTGGTGGTGGACATTGCATCAGTGAAATGCAAAGCAAATGGTGGACAGAAATGCTTCCTTGACTTTAATTAAGCTAAAGCTGATTGAGGAGATCATCTCAAAATGTGCTGGTGATATACGTATTGCCTACTTACTAGCTAAGGAAGCCTAATTAGTAGTGAGTGATCCCTCCACCACCACCACACAGGCTCACATCAGGAAAACACACACAAAAACATTCAATTCACCTCATTCTACTTCAATTTTGTTGAGTTTTAATAACTTTACTTGAGCTTCATAGATTTGTGTTTCATTTATTAAAATTGAGTTTTGTTTAATTTATTGTAGTTTAATTTAACGTCATAATTTTAAAAATCAATTCAAAGAAGAAAATTTTATTCTTTTATAAGAAAACAAGAATTAAGAGAACAACAACAATTAAAAGAAGAAAATAATTCAAAGAAAAAAGAAAAAGATTATTAAAAAATGGAAGAATTAAAAGAAGTGGAATTATAAGGAGAGCAAGAATTAAACGAAAAGAAAAAAATCAAAATAAGAAGAAAAATTAAAAGAAGAATAAAAAATAAAAGATGAAAAATAATTAAAGGAAAATAATTAAATGAATTAAAATGTGAAAAAAGAATTAAAAGAAAAAATAAAGGAGTAAAATAAAATAAAAGAGAAACTAAAAGAAGACAAAAGAAGAAGAATTAAAAGAAGAAGTATTAAAAGAAGAGGAATGATTAAAAGAGGATGTATTAAAAGAATAAAATAATGGAAAGAAGTTGAATTGAAACATTAAGAAGAGTTAAAGAAGAAGAATTAAAGAAGGAACAAGAATTGAAATAAGAAAAAAAAAAATTCAAAGAAGAAAATTTAAAACGAAAATTTAAGAAAAATAAAATGTATAACAATAATAAAAAGAAATAACAAATAAAACAAGAGAATGAATTGAAAAGAGAAAAGAATGAAAAGAACAAGCTAAAAAAGGATAAGAGGAATTAAAAGAGGAAAAAACGAAAATCAAACGAAGAAGAATGAACAAAACGAGGAATAAGTAAAAGAAGACGAAGAATTTAAATAGGCCAAGTATTAAAAAAAAGAGTTAAAAGGAAAAGTAAATCAAGTCAAAAGAAGAAGAAGTAAAGGAAAAACAAGAATTAAAAGAAGAAGACTTCAAAAAGATGAACATTTGAAGAAGAAAAAGTAGAAGAAGAAAACTTATAAGGAGAAACAGAAGAAGAAGAAGAATTCAATGAAAAGGAAATATCAAAAGAAGAAGAGTAATGAAAATAAGACGAATGAAAAGAATAAGAAGATTTAAAAGAAGAAGAATTCAAAGATTAAGAAAATTGAAAAGAAGAAAAATAAAAAAAGAAGAGAAATGAAAGATGACAAAAGATGAATTGAAAGAAGCTTCAGAAATTGAAAAAAATAAAAGATGAAGAATTATAAGAAGAAGAATCAAAAGAAAAAATAAAAGAAGAAGAGTTAAAAGAAAAACAATAAAAGAAAAATAAGTAAATGAAGATAAATTAAAAAAAATTAAAAGAACAAAAAGAAAAGAAAAGAATTAAAAGAAGAATTAAGAATGAAAAATAAAAAGAAGAGACAAAAGATGAAGAATAAAAGAAAAACAAGAATTCGAAATGAGGAATTAAAAGATGAAGAATAAATCAAAGAAAAGAAGAACTAGAAACAAAAATAAAAAGAAGGAAAAATAATAAAAAAAAGTGTTCCTAAAAGAAGTAAATGAAGAAATACTAAAAAATTAGAAGCAGTCCATGAAGAAAAATTAAAGTCAGAAGAAGAATTAAAGGTAGAAAAACAATGATAAGAGGAAGAACGAAATGAATTACACTGAAAAAAATAAAAGAAAAAGAATTAAAAGAAGAAGAAGAAGGATTAAAAAAGAAGATTTAAAAAACGTAGATATAAAACAATCAAACAATAAAAAAATAAAGTCATTAAAAACAATTGAAATAAGGAAAAGAATTAAAAGAGAAATAATTAAAAGAAAAGAATTTAAAGAGGAAGAATGAAAAGAAGAAGAATGAAAAGAAGAAAACTCAAAGATGAAGAAGAAGAAGAAGAATTGAAATAGGAATAATGTAACCCTTTACGTACGGGGAGTTGATTGACTTTCCGTGTGTTACAGCGGGGAAAAGTCACACCTGTCAAAAAGGATCAAACATTTTTTTCCTTATAAAATCATATTTGTTTGTGTTGTTCTGAGTACAACGCTGTAGTTTTCAACATGTTATCACCTCTCACACCAAAGTTATTGCATACCAAAAAATTCTCCCCAAACCCATGGCAGAACCCGCCGCTAAGAAATACCCCCCAACCTCCGATGACACAGGAAAAGATGACGTATTGTGAGGGGAACACATTATGTCTCAAGGCTCAAGAAGGCAAGCGAGAAAAGTTGCCAGATACCTCCACTTGCCCCAGGACCAATAGTGAGAGGGGGGGGGGACAGAATTCAAACGAAAAAACATGATTCCCGGAACGATCCCAGACTCTACGCACGCCATCCTGCAATCGTCCAGAAACGATCACCGTACGTTAAGGGTAAAAAAAAAAAAAATAGAAGAACAAGAAGAATTAAAAGAGAAAAACTACAAGAATAACAATTAAAGAAGAAAAACCAGAAAAAATAAAATTAAAGATGAAAATTAGAAGAAGAATTAAAGAAGCAAAAATAGAAAAAGAAGAATTAAAGAAGAGAATTTAGAAGAAAAAGAATTAGAGAAAAATATAGATCAAGAATTAATAAAGAAAAATTACAAGCAGAAGAATTAAAGAAGGAAAATAATAATTATAATAATAATTAAAGAAGAAGAAGAAAGAAAAGGTGAGAAAGGTGATTAGATGGTGAGGAACACAGGTGGTTGTGGTGTCCACAGGAAGACACAGGTGGTTGTGGTGTCCACAGGAAGACACAGGTGGTTGTGGTGTCACAGGAAGACACAGGTGGTTGTGGTGGTCCACAGGAAGACACAGGTGGTTGTGGTGTCCACAGGAAGACACAGGTGGTTGTGGTGTCCACAGGAAGACACAGGTGGTTGTGGTGTCCACAGGAAGACAGGTGGTTGTGGTGTCCACAGGAAGACAGGAAGACACAGGTGGTTGTGGTGTCCACAGGAAGACACAGGTGGTTGTCCACAGGAAGACACAGGTGGTTGTGGTGTCCACAGGAAGACACAGGTGGTTGTGGTGTCCACAGGAAGACACAGGTGGTTGTGGTGTCCAGGAAGACAGGTGGTTGTGGTGTCCACAGGAAGACACAGGTGGTTGTGGTTGGAAGACACAGGTGGTTGTGGTGTCCACAGGAAGACACAGGTGGTTGTGGTGTCCACAGGAAGACACAGGTGGTTGTGGTGTCCACAGGAAGACACAGGTGGTTGTGGTGTCCACAGGAAGACACAGGTGGTTGTGGTGTCCACAGGAAGACACAGGTGGTTGTGGTGTCCACAGGAAGACACAGGTGGTTGTGGTGTCCACAGGAAGACACAGGTGGTTGTGGTGTCCACAGGAAGACACAGGTGGTTGTGGTGTCCACAGGAAGACACAGGTGGTTGTGGTGTCCACAGGAAGACACAGGTGGTTGTGGTGTCCACAGGAAGACACAGGTGGTTGTGGTGTCCACAGGAAGACACAGGTGGTTGTGGTGTCCACAGGAAGACACAGGTGGTTGTGGTGTCCACAGGAAGACACAGGTGGTTGTGGTGTCCACAGGAAGACACAGGTGGTTGTGGTGTCCACAGGAAGACACAGGTGGTTGTGGTGTCCACAGGAAGACACAGGTGGTTGTGGTGTCCACAGGAAGACACAGGTGGTTGTGGTGTCCACAGGAAGACACAGGTGGTTGTGGTGTCCACAGGAAGACACAGGTGGTTGTGGTGTCCACAGGAAGACACAGGTGGTTGTGGTGTCCACAGGAAGACACAGGTGGTTGTGGTGTCCACAGGAAGACACAGGTGGTTGTGGTGTCCACAGGAAGACACAGGTGGTTGTGGTGTCCACAGGAAGACACAGGTGGTTGTGGTGTCCACAGGAAGACACAGGTGGTTGTGGTGTCCACAGGAAGACACAGGTGGTTGTGGTGTCCACAGGAAGACACAGGTGGTTGTGGTGTCCACAGGAAGACACAGGTGGTTGTGGTGTCCACAGGGTTGTGGTGTCCAAGACACAGGTGGTTGTGGTGTCCACAGGAAGACACAGGTGGTTGTGGTGTCCACAGGAAGACACAGGTGGTTGTGGTGTCCACAGGAAGACACAGGTGGTTGTGGTGTCCACAGGAAGACACAGGTGGTTGTGGTGTCCAGGAAGACACAGGTGGTTGTGGTGTCCACAGGAAGACACAGGTGGTTGTGGTGTCCACAGGAAGACACAGGTGGTTGTGGTGTCCACAGGAAGACACAGGTGGTTGTGGTGTCCACAGGAAGACACAGGTGGTTGTGGTGTCCACAGGAAGACACAGGTGGTTGTGGTGTCCACAGGAAGACACAGGTGGTTGTGGTGTCCACAGGAAGACACAGGTGGTTGTGGTGTCCACAGGAAGACACAGGTGGTTGTGGTGTCCACAGGAAGACACAGGTGGTTGTGGTGTCCACAGGAAGACACAGGTGGTTGTGGTGTCCACAGGAAGACACAGGTGGTTGTGGTGTCCACAGGAAGACACAGGTGGTTGTGGTGTCCACAGGAAGACACAGGTGGTTGTGGTGTCCACAGGAAGACACAGGTGGTTGTGGTGTCCACAGGAAGACACAGGTGGTTGTGGTGTCCACAGGAAGACACAGGTGGTTGTGGTGTCCACAGGAAGACACAGGTGGTTGTGGTGTCCACAGGAAGACACAGGTGGTTGTGGTGTCCACAGGAAGACACAGGTGGTTGTGGTGTCCACAGGAAGACACAGGTGGTTGTGGTGTCCACAGGAAGACACAGGTGGTTGTGGTGTCCACAGGAAGACACAGGTGGTTGTGGTGTCCACAGGAAGACACAGGTGGTTGTGGTGTCCACAGGAAGACACAGGTGGTTGTGGTGTCCACAGGAAGACACAGGTGGTTGTGGTGTCCACAGGAAGACACAGGTGGTTGTGGTGTCCACAGGAAGACACAGGTGGTTGTGGTGTCCACAGGAAGACACAGGTGGTTGTGGTGTCCACAGGAAGACACAGGTGGTTGTGGTGTCCACAGGAAGACACAGGTGGTTGTGGTGTCCACAGGAAGACACAGGTGGTTGTGGTGTCCACAGGAAGACACAGGTGGTTGTGGTGTCCACAGGAAGACACAGGTGGTTGTGGTGTCCACAGGAAGACACAGGTGGTTGTGGTGTCCACAGGAAGACACAGGTGGTTGTGGTGTCCACAGGAAGACACAGGTGGTTGTGGTGTCCACAGGAAGACACAGGTGGTTGTGGTGTCCACAGGAAGACACAGGTGGTTGTGGTGTCCACAGGGTTGTGGTGTCCAAGGAAGACAGGTGGTTGTGGTGTCCACAGGAAGACACAGGTGGTTGTGGTGTCCACAGGAAGACACAGGTGGTTGTGGTGTCCACAGGAAGACACAGGTGGTGGTGTGGTGTCCACAGGAAGACACAGGTGGTTGTGGTGTCCACAGGAAGACACAGGTGGTTGTGGTGTCCACAGGAAGACACAGGTGGTTGTGGTGTCCACAGGAAGACAGGTGGTTGTGGTGTCCAGGTGGTTTGTGGTGTCCACAGGAACAGGAAGACACAGGTGGTTGTGGTGTCCACAGGAAGACACAGGTGGTTGTGGTGTCCACAGGAAGACACAGGTGGTTGTGGTGTCCACAGGAAGACACAGGTGGTTGTGGTGTCCACAGGAAGACACAGGTGGTTGTGGTGTCCACAGGAAGACACAGGTGGTTGTGGTGTCCACAGGAAGACACAGGTGGTTGTGGTGTCCACAGGAAGACACAGGTGGTTGTGGTGTCCACAGGAAGACACAGGTGGTTGTGGTGTCCACAGGAAGACACAGGTGGTTGTGGTGTCCACAGGAAGACACAGGTGGTTGTGGTGTCCACAGGAAGACACAGGTGGTTGTGGTGTCCACAGGAAGACACAGGTGGTTGTGGTGTCCACAGGAAGACACAGGTGGTTGTGGTGTCCACAGGAAGAGGTGGTTGTGGTGTCCACAGGAAGAATTGGTTGTGGTGACAGCAAGTCAAGGTGGTTTTGGTGTCCACAGGAAAAGAAAATTAAAAGAAGAAAAATTGCAAGAACAAGAAGAAGAAGAAGAAGAAGAAGAAGAAGAAGAATTAAATGGTGGTGATTAGATGGCAAGGTGGTTGTGGTGTCCACAGGAAGACACAGGTGGTTGTGGTGTCGGAAGACACAGGTGGTTGTGGTGTCCACAGGAAGACACAGGTGGTTGTGGTGTCCACAGGAAGACACAGGTGGTTGTGGTGTCCACAGGAAGACACAGGTGGTTGTGGTGTCCACAGGAAGACACAGGTGGTTGTGGTGTCCACAGGAAGACACAGGTGGTTGTGGTGTCCACAGGAAGACACAGGTGGTTGTGGTGTCCACAGGAAGACACAGGTGGTTGTGGTGTCCACAGGAAGACACAGGTGGTTGTGATGTCCACAGGAAGACACAGGTGGTTGTGGTGTCCACAGGAAGACACAGGTGGTTGTGGTGTCCACAGGAAGACACAGGTGGTTGTGGTGTCCACTGGAAGGCCCTGGTGGTTGTGGTGTCCAGAAGAAGGCCCAGCTGGTTGTGGTGTCCACAGGAAAGCCCAGGTGGTTTTGGTGTCCACAGGAAAAAGAAAATTAAAAGAAGAAAAAATTACAAGAACAAAACTTTTAAGAAGAAGAAGAAGAAGAAGAAGAATTAAATGGTGGTGATTAGATGGCAAGGAAAATGTTGTGGTGAGAAGACACAGGTGGTTGTGGTGTCCACAGGAAGACACAGGTGGTTGTGCTGTCCTCTGGAAGGCCCTGGTGGTTGTGGTGTCCAGAAGAAGGCCCAGCTGGTTGTGGTGTCCACAGGAAAGCCCAGGTGGTTGTGGTGTCCACAGGAAGACACAGGTGGTTGCGGTGTCCACAGGAAGACACAGGTGGTTGTGGTGTCCACAGGAAGACACAGGTGATTGTGATGTCTAAAGGAAGACACAGGTGGTTTGGTGTCCACAGGAAGACACAGGTGGTTGTGGTGTCCACAGGAAGACACAGGTGGTTGTGGTGTTCACAGGAAGACACAGGTGGTTGTGGTGTCCACAGGAAGACACAGGTGGTTGTGGTGTCCACGGGAAGACACAGGTCGTTGTGGTGTCCACAGGAAGAAACAGGTGGTTCTGGTGTCCACAGGAAGACACAGGTGATTGTGGTGTCCACAGGGCAAGTCACAGGTGGTTGTGGTGTCCACAGGAAGAAGAAAATTAAAAGGAAAAAATTACAAGAACAAAACTTTTAAGAAGAAGAAGAAGAAGAAGAAGAATTAAATGAAAAAGAAATATTAAAAGAAGAAGAGTAATCAAAATTAGATGAATTAAATGAATAAGAAGATTTAAAAGAAGAATTCAAAGATTAAGAAAATTTAAAAGAAAATTTAAAAAAAAAAAAAATAAAAATAAATATTTATAAGAAGAAGAATTTAAACACGAAAAATTAAAAGAAGAAGAATTTAAATATTAATAAAAAGAATTGAATTATGATGAATTAAAAAAGAATTATACGGAAAGAAAATTGAGAACCAAGAGATGTATAAGAAAAGAATTGAAAAAATAAAGAATTGAAAGAAGAAGAATGAAAAGAAATAAAAGAAAGAATAAAAAGAAAGTGGAACATGAAACCATGGATGAGGTTACCCTGAGAGAGAGAGAGAGAGAGAGAGAGAGAGAGAGAGAGAGAGAGAGAGAGAGAGAGAGAGAGAGAGAGAGAGAGAGAGAGACCCTGAAAACTGAAAACTTTGTTACTTACATATTGTCATCTGATGAATTAGAAACAGGAATCTCCCTCTCTTTCTCTCTCTCTCTCTCTCTCTCTCTCTCTCTCTCTCTCTCTCTCTCTCTCGAGATGTCCATATTGTCCAAACAACCATTAATGATGTAGATACAAAAGAATATTCTTTTTTCATCATTATCATCATCATTATGGTTGAATGAGTTAATGCCTATCGTGTAAATAATATACATGTTTTTGGTCACCTTCATTATTTGTATTATTCACACACACACACACACACACACACACACACACACACACACACACACACACACACACGGCCCGGTAGATCAGTGGTTAGAGCGCTGGCTTCACAAGCCAGAGGACCGTGGTTCGATTCCCCGGCCGGGGAATCGAATCGGCGGGCCCCTGTTCACCTAGCAGTGAGTAGGTACGGGATGTAAATCGAGGAGTTGTGACCTTGTTGTGTGTGGTGTGCCTGGTCTCAGGCCTATCCGAAGATCGGAAATAATGAGCTCTGAGCTCGTTTCGTAGGGAAACGTCTGGCTGTCTCGTCAGAGACTGCTGAAGATCAAACAGAGAATTACACACACACACACACACACACACACACACACTGAACTCCTGACCACTGACCACCAGCCTATAATTTGTTCCGTATAATATTTGACATCTTATTTCAAGAACACTTCCCAATAAAAAATATTCGCCTTAAAAACAAAAAAAGTTAGTCCTCACATTATTCCAGCTCTTAAAACCAATATTAAAGAAAAACACAGATAAGAAAGACTTGCCAAGAAATGGCCATTGACCTATGGAAAATTATACAAACAATATAGAAATAAACTGACATCAATTTTACGCTTAGCAAAGGATATGTATTCTAAAAACCAACTGACAGTAAACCAAGGTAACCCAAAAAAACAATGGAACACAATAAACACTCTTTTAGGTAGATCACATAACGTAAAAGCCAACATTGAATTACATCCAACGTGTATAGATACAGCCACTGCATTTAATGAACATTTTTCAGGAAGTAAATTCACATTAGCAAAAGAAGAAACTGATTTTCAAAATATCATTTTAACTCCCCAGATTTTTCAATGTATTTGGCTCCCACCTACACAACCGAGATAGAGAAAATCATAACATCGATGAAAACAGACTCCTCTGGATTTGGTGACATTTCTCCAAAAATACTGAAAGGCACTTCATCTGTCATATCAGCTCCCTTAACTCACATAATAAATCTTACATTAAAAACAGGTAAATTTCATAATAAATTAAAACTAGCTAAAGTAATTCCTACATTTAAATCAGGTGACAGAAGTGATATTAAAAGCTACTGATTTATCTCTATACTTCCAGCCTTCAGCAAAATTTTCGAAAAAATAATCTCTGTTAGACTAATAAATCATCTAGAAACTAACAGTCTCTTAACAGAAAACCAACACGGCTTCAAAGCTCATCATTCCACTGAATCTGCAATACTTCAACTTGTTAACAACGTGTATTCAAGTTTAGAAGAGAAAATGTATGTTATTGGTGTATTTCTAGACCTATCAAAAGCTTTCGATATGTTGGATCATAAAATTTTATTTTATAAATTAGAACATTTAGGAAATAGAGGTTTGCCACTAAAGTTATTTCAAAGCTATCTTGATTGTAGAAAACAGGCAATATATTGTAATGAAAATTATTCCTACTGAAGTCCATATATAAAGGAGTACCACAGGGTTCTATATTAAGTCCTATACTCTTCCTGGTCTATATAAATGATATAGTTAATGCCAGTACAAAATTAAAGTTTGTTATATATGCTGATGCTACAACTCTGTTATTAAAAGATAAAAACATAGATTCTCTGCACACTAGTATAATATTTGAATTAAATAAAGTAAACTTATGGTTAAGATCTAATAAGCTAAAACTTAACATCTCAAAAACTCATTCTATACTTTTTCAAAATAGGTCAGTAAAAAATCATATGAATCCAGTGTTATTAGATGGTGAAATTATAAAACAAGTTAATTTTACAAAATTTCTTGGAATCATTATTGATGAAAATTTAAACTGGAAACATCATTTTGATCAAACTTGTTAAAAAATTGTTTAAAAATTTCGAAGATGACTGGAATATTGTATAGAATTTGTAATAATGTAACAATTGAGGCTATGATCAGCATATATCACACTTTGTGCTATCCACACCTTATATACTGCGTGTCTATATGGGCATGTACTTTTTTAAATAGAATAGTAATAGCTCAAAACAAATTTTTACGATGTATGTATTTTCTTAAGAAATTTGATTCCACTGCTCATGTATTTTCTGAAGCTAGACTGATGAAGTTTTCTGACATTCATAAGTATTTCACATTATTATTAATATTTAAAACTAGAGAACATAATAATTCAATATTTAAGTTAAATGAGAATTTAAGAAATACCAGAAGTAACCATATTAATTTAATTTGTCCAGCATTCAGAACAACATTATTCAAAAACAGTGTAGTCAGCTTTAGCCCTAGATTATTTAATAGTCTCCCTCAGGATAAAAAAGTTTCTTTAACCATAATCAATATCCATAAATATAAGAAAGAAATCAAACCTTACCTGCTGTCTCAACAATAAATTCTTCTTTATGCAAATTTACATAAATATGTACTCTACAGTATAACTGTCAATAATTTGTTCCCACACTTCTAACAAGGTAATAGTTAGAACGTCCGTTAAGGAGTTGCAGCTCAACGGACCATAGCTAATGTAAATTAAAACTATGTATGTATCATGTCATGACTGTATTGTATATTAGCAAAAAATTTACTTACTTACTTACTTACTTACTTACTTACAGACATACACACACACACACACACACACACACACACACACACACACACACACACACACACACACACACACACACATACAGGAATAATACCAGCATCTTAACGTCATTGTGTCTAGCTGATAAAATATTAAAAAAAAAATCTCTTTCCAGGCCAAATGAAAAGGTATCAATCTACCTGAGTTTAATTGAGGAGAAAGAAAGATGAGCATGACAAAGACAGGGCAAGGGAAAGCAGGGAAAATACACGTTAGGAGGAAAACAGGGAGGAAACGAGGAAAAGGGAAAATAGAAGGAGAAAAGAGAGAAGGGAAGAGATTAGTAATGAGAAGAGAGAGAGAGAGAGAGAGAGAGAGAGAGAGAGAGAGAGAGAGAGAGAGAGAGAGAGAGAGAGAGAGAGAGAGAGAGAGAGAGAGAGAGAGAGAGAGAGAGAGAGAGAGAGAGAGAGAGAGAGAGAGAGAGAGAGAGAGAGAGAGAGAGAGAGAGAGAGAGAGAGAGAGAGAGAGAGAGAGAGAGAGAGAGAGAGGAGGGAGGGGGGAGGAGGAAAGACACATAATAAGGAGAAAGGAAAAGCGGAAATGAAGGGCATGGAAAGAAGACGACGACAGAAAGGAAACCAACGAGCAGGAAATGATAAAGGAAGGAAAGAAAAGGAAAAAACATTAGCGAGAGAAACGAATAGAGGAATAAGCAAGAAAATAAAAAGAAAGGAAGTGAAAGGATGAATAGAAAGGGAAACAAAGGAAGGGGAAATAGGAAAGATGAATAACAGACTGAGGAATACAAGGGAAAGGAAAGTGGATGATAAACGGAAGGAATAGGAGAACGCCACAATGGAGAAGAGAAGGGAGGCAAAAAACGGAGGAGGGAAAAAGGGAGGGGAAAAAAGGAGGCACGGAGACAAAGCATGTGGGGGAAATGTTAAGTGGAATATGAAACCATGGAGGAGGTTACCCGGAGAGAGAGAGAGAGAGAGAGAGAGAGAGAGAGAGATCCTGAACACTTTGTTACTTATATATTCTCATCTGATGAATTAGAAACAGGAATCTCTCTCTCTCTCTCTCTCTCTCTCTCTCTCTCTCTGTTACTGGAATCTTGGACTGCTTTGCAGGTATCATAGGAGTATTGGTTACTACTTATTGGTTATTACTTATTATTAATACTTTTTTTATTATTATGTATTATTAATATTATTATTATTATTATTATTATTATTATTATTATTATTATAGTAGTAGTAGTAGTAGTAGTAGTAGTAGTAGTAGTAGTAGCGTTAGTGTTATTATTGTTCTTATTATTATTATTATTATTATTATTATTATTATTATTATTATTATTATTATTATTGTTATTATTATTATCATTATTATTACTATTATTTTCATCATTATTATTATTGTTGTTATTATCATTACTACTATTATTATTGTTATCATTATTACTATTATTATTATTATATTATTATTATTGTTATTATTATCATTTTTGTTAATATTACTATTGTTATTATTATTATTATTATTATTATTATTATTATTATTATTATTATTACTATTATTGTTAGTATCATTATGATTGTTTTTGTCAATAGTGTTACAAGTGTATTTGTTGTGTATGATGTTGTTGCCGTTGTTGTAAATGTTGTTCACTTCACTTGTCGCCTTCACAAACTGGCCATTGTGTGGACATGTTGACTGGGCGTCACTTGACACTCGGCCATCTTGTTGCGTTGTTCGGATTAAAATATCGTTTCGAAATCTAAAATTGTTCACTTTAGAATTCGATTCGTATATGACGACCCGCAGCTGACCGAGAGGCAGCCGCGGGTGGCCTCCACCAGGGCCGAGTACGCCCGGTGGAGCAGGGACCGGGCCCGGCGGTTTGTCGCGGCCCGGAAGGCCTCCCTGGCGAAGGGGAGGAAGGTTGAGGATGACCGTCCTCCTCCGTCAGGAGAGAGAAACGGTGACGGTGGGTCTGACTTCTCCTTCCGAGGAGAAGGAAACAGTGAGTGTGGGCTCACCGTGCACTGGCGGCCAGAGCGCCGCGAGAGTCCCTCAGTCGTGCGGACTCCCTGCATGGGAGGGAGGTAAGGAGATTGTGACTGTAGGGTTGTAGGACACCGGCGAGGCGGCCAGTAGGGGTGGAGCGCTCCCCCTGCTAGGCTGCCCCCATGGAAGGACGTGAAGGACACTCGGCGTGGCGGCGGCTGAGGAAAGCGGTCCTCTTGCTAGGCGGCCCCCGGGAAACTGTGTGTGTGGCCGCCGGCAGGAGAAAGCGCGCCCTTAGCTTAGCTGCCCCCAGTGGGCGAGATGCAAAGCAAGGGTGACTACAACCCTACAGGACGCTCCCTGACACCAAGAAGGGACTCAGGTCACTTTGTGACCTTAGGATAGACCATGTAACCCAAGGAGACCATTTTGGTTGAAGACCAAAGGAAGGATTTTTATGTTGACCAAAGGATGACCTCCATTTATGTGTGAAAGGATGATCTCCGCTTATGTATGTCGAAAGGAAAAGATTTTTATGTTGATGACCAAAGGAAGAAATTTTATGTTGATCACCAAAGGAAGATTTTTATATTGATGACCAAAGGATGAAGTGTTAGGATGACCTCCTCTTATGTATGACTAAAGGATGATTAAATGATGACCTCCTCTAATGTGTGTGGAAAGGAAATATTTTTATGTTGATGACCAAAAGGAAGAAATTTTATGTTGACCAAAGGAAGAATTTTTATGTTGATGACCATAGGATGACTTATTAGGATGACCTCCTCTTATGTATGACCAAAGGATGAATTTTTATGTTGATGACCAAAGGATGACCTCTTCTTATTAATGACCAAAGGAAGGATTTTTTCTTTACAACCCAGTGAAGGATTTTTATTTCTTTAAAAAAAATATCTATAAAGAATATCAATTTAGTTTATCTCATTATCTTACATAACTAAAGATATTTCACTTATTTACATCTCTCTCTCTCTCTCTCTCTCTCTCTCTCTCTCTCTCTCTCTCTCTCTCTCTCTCTCATATCTTTTCACACAATTCAAAGGAACAAATGGATTGAAGGGCTACAAAAGGCAAAGGAAACGAGAAATGAGTGAGAGAAATGGTGTAAATGAAAAGGAAGGGATAAGAGAATAAAAAAAAATAAAGAGGGAGGTGGATGAGAAATGAGACGAATGAAAGGAGGGAATAATGGGAGAGGACGTGATGAAAAGAGAAGTGGATAGGATAGGAAAATTAATAAAACGAGTGAAAAATTGCAGAGACTGAGAAAAGAGGGAATAAAGAAGGATGAAATGGGGAAAATGAGAATAAATACCAAAAGAAAGAAGAAAAAGAGAGAAAACAGAGGTAGAATTGAAAAAGAGACGGGTGGTAAAGAGAGAAATAAGAAAAAAAGGAGAAAAATGAAAGAAAAAAGAGAGATAAAGAAATGGAGAAAAATAGACGATGGAGAGAAAGAAGAGACTAAAGGCGGCAATAAAAGAGAGAAAAATGATACAGGAGAGAAACAAATAGAAGGAAAACAATGGAGAACAAAGGGAAGAGGAAAGAAAACATAGGTAAGGTGAAAAAGATGACAAAGAAAAGGAAAAGAAAAAAAAGAAGAAAATGGGAATAAAGAGAATGAAAATGAAAGCAAGAATAAGAAGATAAAGGAAGTAAGTGGAAAGAAACAGAAGAAAAAGAAGAAAAAAAGAAGAAAAGGATAATAAAAGGCGAAAAAACAGAGAAAAGGATGAAAATGAAAGTAAGAATAGGAAGATAAAGGAAGGAAGTGGAAAGAAACAGAAGACAAGGCCAAAAATTAGAGAAGCGATTTAAAGAGAAGAAAAAGAGAGGGGAAAAAAGAAACAGGGAGGAAAATAATGAATGTTATGGAAGGGAAAGGGAAGAAAATTGCCGCTGAACTGAAAATTTTGTGCATTTTTTTGTGTATTTTTGTGTAATGAATATTTTGTCACCATCAATGTTGTTATGGGCTATTTTTTTCTATCTTCATTTTAAGAAACCGAGAAAAAAGAAAGTCGCGGATAGTGATGGTAATGATGATAGAGGTGGTGGTGGTGGTGGTGGGGGTGATAGTGATGACAATAATGAGAGAGAGCTGTTACTTAACTTATCCATCTCTCTCTCTCTCTCTCTCTCTCTCTCTCTCTCTCTCTCTCTCTCTCTCTCTCTCTCTCTCTCTCTCTCTCTCTCTCTCTCTCTCTCTCTCTCTCTCTCTCTCTCTCTCTCTCTCTCTCTCTCTCTCTCTCTCTCTCTCTCTCTCTCTCTCTCTCTCTCTCTCTCTCTCTCTCTCTCTCTTTCTCAAACCATAACAATTAAGAAAAATCTGATAAAAAAAACGAGAATGAGAGAGAGAGAGAGAGAGAGAGAGAGAGAGAGAGAGAGAGAGAGAGAGAGAGAGAGAGAGAGAGAGAGAGGAAGAGAAGCGGGGGAATGAGAGGAGAGAGTACGGGAATGACATAAAGAAAGAGGTGAGGAGGAGGAAGAGGAGGAAGAAGAGGAAGAAGGGCAAGACAAGAACAAAAAGAGTAACAAAATTAACAAAATTAAGAAAAGTAAATCCAGACGAAAATGAAGAAGAAAAAATACTGAAATAAGGAAAAGAGAAAGAGGATGATGGAAGATGAAGGAAATGAGAGAGAAGGGGAGAAAGAGGACGAGGATGAGGATGAGGAGGAAGAAGAGATGCAGGGCAAGGAAAGAAGGAGCGGAAGCCTTCGTGAACCTTGTCTTGGTGGTGGTGGTGGTTGTGGTGGTGGTGAAGGACATGTAATAAATGCAGAAAGGAAGTGTCTCTAAGAAGTGGCGAGGGACGGGGCTGGCGTGAGGTGAGGAGTAGCCCTTTGATACTGACTCGTGGTGCGTCTTGTTGGTGCAGAGGATGAGAGGAAAGAGGGAGGTGACAAATGAGGGTGGAAAGGGAAGAGTGACTGAAAGCTAGAGAAAGGAATGTGACAAGGAACAAAAGGGGATAGATAGTGTGGATGAGGAAAACAAGGCGCAAGAAAAGGAAAGGAAGAAAAAAAATGAGGGTGTGCAGGATGAAGAGGGAAAGTAAGGATTGTAAATACTAGGTGGGGTTGATTGTGTCAAAGAAAGCATGGAAAAGAAAAAGAACGAGAAACGAATTTACAACACACACACACACACACACACACGGTAGCTCAGTGGTTAGAGCGCTGGCTTCACAAGCCAGAGGACCGGGGTTCGATTCCCCGGCCGGGTGGAGATATTTGGGTGTGTCTCCTTTCACGTGTAGCCCCTGTTCACCTGGCAGTGAGTAGGTACGGGATGTAAATCGAGGAGTTGTGACCTTGTTGTCCCGGTGTGTGGTGTGTGCCTGGTCTCAGGCCTATCCGAAGATCGGAAATAATGAGCTCTGAGCTCGTTCCGTAGGGTAACGTCTGGCTGTCTCGTTAGAGACTGCCGCAGATCAAACAGTGAACAGTGAACACACACACACACACTAGCACGCATAAATCATTGTGCCTTTCCGTTTATCCTACACGTACGTGTCACCTGATACGGCTGCGAGCGAGAACTGAGGGGAAGACGTGACGTCACCTCAAGCCAGCCAAACTGATTCTATAAATAGAATGTTTTCCAGAAAACGGAGCACGGGCAGTACATAAAGGACATACTAACATATTCTTCCAGGTGACTGTTTCTCTTACCTGCCTTTCTTTTGTTTTACCGTCTTCGTGGTCTTTTTTCCTTCATTTTACACCTTTACTTCCTTTATGTAATAGGAATATTTATATTATTATCATTATTACCATCAGTCACTTTGTATTTATTCTATTCTTTTCTTTCTAGACAGTCGTGGCTTGAGGGCTATGGGAATAGTGAATTGACAATAAAATTTACTAGTATCAGCGAAAGTAGAATAGGAAAACAGTAGTGAATATGATAGTGAGCGTGGGATCGGACAGACATCCAAGTGTAGGTTCGAATCCCGCCATGTGTCATTCTGAAACTTTTTCATTTTTCGAGTGGTTTCAA
Source organism: Portunus trituberculatus (assembly GCF_017591435.1). NCBI lineage: Eukaryota > Metazoa > Arthropoda > Malacostraca > Decapoda > Portunidae > Portunus > Portunus trituberculatus. The sequence continues at coordinate 989,802 of NC_059268.1, forward strand.
GTTACCTACAGGTCATCATGGTACCGAAGTTCTAGGTGGAGGTGTAATTGCCTTACACCAAAGATGAACTTGGGTGGTGATATGGGCCCTAATATGGGTACCACTATAAATAAAATTGCCAGCTCCGCTAATGGGTGGAAGCTGGACAGCGCTTCCTAAACTCTTCAAGTATACCTACAGGCGCTATAGGCTATATCATAAGAAAAAAAGTATAGATAGTAGTAGTGTAGTCTTATTCCATATCAAAAAAAGAATGATTGTAAATACTCTCTCTCTCTCTCTCTCTCTCTCTCTCTCTCTCTCTCTCTCTCTCTCTCTCTCTCTCTCTCTCTCTCCTCTTAACCCTTCCCTTCATTGCCCCCAGTGTCATGAGGGGACAGGCAATACACAAGCTATAATGGGGAATGTTTTGTTTATGACACATGCAGTAACATTGCAGTGGGCGGTGGCGGCCCTGCAACACACGCATGCACGCACCATCTTAGTAATAGTAGACTTCAAGGAGACCGACTGAGTGAATGAAGCTTAGAGAACTAGAGCTACCATGCCTCAATGACTACGCCTAACTATGAACTATTTCTACAAACGTTTTAATAGAAATAGTAATGGCTTTTGATTTCAGTACACCATTGGCTGCTACTTGCTAGGTTTGTGCTTAGATTAAGACGACTGTTCATCGCCGTCTCTCGCTTCCCTCCTCGCCGCTGTCCTCACAAATAAACTTAACCACAGATAACAGTAGATCTGGATTTGACACGAAAATCGCCGTACCCAAAGCCGGAGAACGGACCTTAAATTTCAAACCTCGAAATCTCAGCTCCTAGCCAACATGAATCTATGAAAATCACTGTGAAGCAAACTAACTGCGTTTAATTCAATGCCTGAAAGCGATATCTAAATCCATACAACCGTGTCATTGTACCGCTCAGTTATACGAGTCAAACTCGAGAATTTATATAGTACCAGGTGGATGTTTAAATACAACTTTAAGCTTACAGCTGTATTTCAAACACAAAATGCAAATTTTGTATCACTTATAAATTACTTTACATGATTTTGGCTGTCCACTTGCTCATCTCTTCTTCACACCTGTGAGTTTACGCCTCTTGTCATCACTCTGTGACCGTGTGTTACTTCCTGTGGCGACACCAGGTTTGCGCTTGGCGTGGACATCACTGTTGGTGTCTTACTATCCCACCCCTTATATATGTCAGATGTTGCACTAGCGTACTCTAAATAATTTCATAAACAAAAATGCAACTTTTTTTTTTTTTTTTTTTTTAGGAAGACTATTTACAAAGCGCGGAGACGGGCTTTATTTTTTTTTACATCATTAACGCGAAGAAATATATCGCAGTAGTTACTATCAGTCACTGCCTAGGCATTGTTTCCTACCATTCTAGTCACTATTAATCATTCATCGGTTTGTTGCAGTCACGTTAGTAATCAGGTGAGTTTAACACTTAACAGCACTCCACAGTACACTTCCACGTCACAGTGATGTCAATAACATGTCACTGTTCTTCACCAGTGTCACCATCTTTTCCCAAACTGACTATCTATATGGCACCAGATGTCATAACTGCAGTCATTGCCACCAGTTGCACGCGTCTCGGATTACGTCCCAGTTACAGCCTCTCACTCTGCCATTTTGTGTGACCTCTCATTATATTTCACTGTAGTGTTTCACATTGTACGCCTCAAGTCACCACTAGCAGTTCTTCTCCACTGTACCACTGACTTATTACTCCGCATACAACACTCAGCGTCACCCTACACACGTCACGGTTGGATACACCACTCACAATGTTAAATCTGTGTGCATTACACCACTCACAATGTTCACTCCTTATTCACCTCACTGTACTTCATTACTCACTGCACAGTGACATCACCAGCGACTGCATCACACACGCACATAATAACATTTTCATGTGAGCCTCGACACAAGCTTTTCACACTTTCACTGTAAATCCATTGTTGGACAAAACTCTTTCAACATCATTCACATTTCACTGTCTCATTGTCTCCACAGATATGTCAAAATGCCTGAACATGCACGTAACAATTATAACCCCTCACTCTTGGCTGCAGAGGTATCCCTAGCACGACTGACTTGAACCGAGTGACTTGAGTGACTGTCCGTTGGCTAAACCGTAGGGATGGCAGTTTTGGTCCGAGTAGTACTCGGTTTACTCGGTTTTTGGATTTGACTGAGTACTACTCGGTTTACTCGGTTTTCATAATTCAATTACATGTTCAATTTATGCGTTGAAAATGTAATACAAGCCTTCAAACTAAGGAGTAAAGATTTTTTTTTCGGTATTTTGTTGGGGAAGAAGGCGGTGCATGCCGCACAACCACCCAGACATTAAATCTCCCGGATGGGAGATTTAAAGTCAAACTCTGACAAATAAAGTGAGCCAGCAATTTCCCATTAACCCCTTTAGTCTTCACTACTGACCGCCGGAACCCGCGCTTGGAGCCATATCCGGGCTTGCCGCGCGCTCGAGGATTTGAATCCAAATTATTGAAATTAGCTAATTAAGGCCATAAAACTTCACAAAATCATCATATATTATGTATATAAATTATGTATATAAATACTCAGAATTACATTAGTGTGACTTGGAAAAGAGAGAGAGAGAGAGAGAGAGAGAGAGAGAGTGTGTGTGTGTGTGTGTGGTCGTCTGCTGGTTACCCAGCCAGTCTTCCCCATTACGGAGCGAGCTCAGAGCTCATAGACCGATCTTCGGGTAGGACTGAGACCACACCACACTCCACACACCGGGAAAGCGAGGCCACAACCACTCGAGTTACATCCCGTACCTATTTACTGCTAGGTGAACAGGGGTTACACATTAAGAGGCTTGTCCATTTGCCTCGCCGCGCCGACATGTGTGTGTGTGTGTGTGTGTGTGTTTTCACTGTTTGATCTGCTGCAGACTCTGACGAGACAGCCAGACGTTACCCTATGGAACGAGCTCAGAGCTCATTATTTCCGATCTTCGGATAGGCCTGAGACCAGCAGGCACACACCACACACCGGGACAACAAGGTCACAACTCCTCGATTTACATCCCGTACCTACTCACTGCCAGGTGAACAGGGGCTACACGTGAAAGGAGACACACCCAAATATCTCCACCCGGCCGGGGAATCGAACCCCGGTTCTCTGGCTTGTGAAGCCAGGGCTCTAACCACTGAGCTACCGGGCGTGTGTGTGTGTGTGTGTGTGTGTGAAAAGATAATCCACGAAGGATACAATATCACCGGATGGAGATAGATTGTAACATGAGAAACAAACACCACACACGACTAGAACAGATATCAGCTAGCCGTCTCCCTGACACACACACACACACACACACACACACACACACACACACACACACACACACACACACACACACACACAGGTTGTACTACGTCACAGCAGGCTACGGCAAGGCGGGGGCAGCTGCCTTCACACCTTGTGATGCCCAATAAATAAAGACGGGTGGAGACGTTACCCACAACAAAACACACACACACAGAGAGAGAGAGAGAGAGAGAGAGAGAGAGAGAGAGAGAGAGAGAGAGAGAGAGGAGGAGGTGAGGTGACGGACAGGATCTCTCTCTCTCTCTCTCTCTCTCTCTCTCTCTCTCTCTCTCTCTCTCTCTCTCTCTCTCTCTCTCTCTCTCTCTCTCTCTCTATCAATGGAGAGATTGGAAGGAAAGTGAAGGAGCGAAAAGGAGGCAAGTCTATTGGTCGAAGTGGAATAAAACAGGGTCAAGTAATATGACATGACTTTTATAAAAGGGAGATGGAGGGAAAGGGGGAGTGAAAGAGAGAGAGAGAGGAGAGGGAAGGAGAGAAAGGAATGAGAGGGAAGTGGATGGAGGTAAGGAGTTATAGGGAGAAGAGAGGAGGAGGAGTAAGGAGGTAGAGGCAGGGAGGGTGGAGACACGTGACGCTGAGTCCCGCTATGATAAGCTTCTGGCATTCTATATCCATTATACTATTATTTTTCTCTATTTTAGTTATATCAAGAAAGAAATTATCTGCTAATGTCAACTATAAGTGCATGCACATAATTCACATTCTCATATTATAATAACATTGAAAGTCAAGTGAAACATGGTCTCGTGATATACGGCCTACCTTGTACTGAAGTTAAAAACCTCAGTCTAACTACACCAAGAGATTAGTTTTCTTGCACGATTCTCTCCCTTACTATATTCCTACTTTTTTTTTTTATCTCCGCTCAGGTTACGTTAAGTTAGGTTAGTGAAAAGTAATCATTTCGTACTCGGTTTACTCGGTTTCACAGTGTAATCAATACCGAAATACTCGGTTTGCAGAAAGTACTCGGTTCGCCCATCACTACTAAACCGTTGGCCGTCTCGCTGCTCGCCTGAGATTTTAAAATGACTCATTCGCAGTAGACATGGGTGTATACAACTTGCCACAAATATGTACATAATAATAATAATAATAATAATAATAATAATAATAATAATAATAATAATAATAATAATGTTTCCTCCAGGTAGAGGTCAGCCGAGCCTTAATCTGGTGCACCTCACAGCCTCCACAAATGCACACGCCTTCCCACTGCTGCGGTATTTAGTAATGATTAGTATTTCCTTAAAAAATGCACTTTATACTGTATAAAACTTTACAAAATTATATTTTTAACAGTCAGCTGCCGCGTACTTCCAGTCGACCGCTTTGGGTGCGTTACTGCAATGGCGGCGCGGCTCCGCTGTTCCGTGTCAAATCCAGATCTACTGTTATCTGTGACTTAACCAATGTGTAGTTTTAAAATTAAGTCTTTTGTCTTTTTAGTATGAAGTAACGCAATTGTGAGTATTTTGGGGGCTTTTTTTCTTTCCTTTACAGCAAAAGAGATTGTTAATTTTTCCTTTTTTTTTGTTCCTTTTTTTTCCCAGTAAAAATGCGTTATTTTCAGTTTAAACTTTCTAATACAAAAAAAATGTCATTGTATTTAGTTACCATATTTTCTTTTCAGCTTTTCATCTAATGAGCACAAAACAATACATATATGATGATTTTTTCTTCAATTTTCACCAAAGACAAAAAATGATATGACTTCTTTCATATTTTTTCACTAGGCACCAAAAAAATTCACTGCTCTCTTCTTTCAACTTATAGATAATTCATTTTTTTCCCTATCAATTCTTCGCCTCATACAAGACACACAAGTCCTTCCCCAAACTTCCACCTTTCTATTACAAAACAACCACAGGAATGGCTATCATCTCCCATCCACACCAACACCACCACAAACCACAATGCACGGTACAAACCAACACTAACACAACCACCAGTACCAGGACCTCCACTTCCCTTCCACTGTAACCTCTCCACAGCAAAGCCAACACAGAAACACCTAACACTGCCTGCCAACACTCACACCAATACAGCATCACAACATCACAGCAGCCTTCACCCTGCACCACTCACTTAGAGAGAGAGAGAGAGAGAGAGAGAGAGAGAGAGAGAGAGAGAGAGAGAGAGAGAGAGAGAGAGAGAGAGAGAGAGAGAGAGAGAGAGAGAGAGAGAGAGAGAGAGAGAGAGGCATAGAGGCACAAAGGGAGAGAAGTAGAGACAGAAAGACAGAAACAGAGAGAGAAAGAGAGAAAGAAAGAGAGAAACAGGGACACAGAGCAAAGACAGAGAGACAGAGAGAGAGAAAGAAAGAAAGAGAGAAACAGGGACACAGAGTAAAGACAGAGACAGAGACAGAGAGAAAGAAAAAAAGAAAGAGAGAAACAGGGACACAGAGAGAGAAAAAGAAATTCATCTTGAGTCTACATAATCATACCATCTTGACGAAAACTAAATAAAATAAACCAAAAAAGATGAGGTTTATGGTGCCACACTCAAGTACACAAGCAACACACACACACACACACACACACACACACACACACACACACACACACACACACACACACACACACACACACACACACACACACACACACACACACTACAGGAACAAGGGAGGTAGCTCAAAAAAACTTATATTTAGGCAGCAGTGACAAAGCAGTAAGTGAGAAACCTGTACTAAATGAAAAGCAGCAAATTGTCAACAAGAAAACCTTTAGGGCAACACACACTACTCATTTTTAGGTCCATATTCTGAAATGATGCTTTGCTCTCTCACCATCACTACTCTTCAGAGGCTCCAATTAAAGGTGGTCATGTTTTTAAGAGTATTTTTATGGTTTTGGTGAAGGATTGGCAAGATTTCTAGTTTATCATAAGGAGATAGTCGAGGCTGTATTGCAAGAGGGGGATAACCCTCAAAATTGGTGAAATTCAGTTACGGGTGGCAACGTGCTCACATAGGGTGTCAAAAGGTCCTAAGCACGTCGGCCATACCAAAATTGACCATTTGGTGGGTGTTCTGAAGGTCTAAAGTCGAGCGAAACTCACACAAAAAAAATCGAGACTAACATTGGAAGTGAGTGCAAGCTAGGGATAACCCATGGTTGGTGGTAGTGGTGGGCGACCCAATCAACTGCGAGCGTCTCGCTACGCCCCGGCGCTCGGCCAATCACAACCTGTTTACTTGCAAGGGGGACCACGTGCGGAAAACAACACGGCTTTTAATCCTGCTTGATCTTTCTCCACAGACCCACACCATTGTGCCTTGCTTACGCATAAAAGATCGTTCCTGATAATGAACTTAACTGTCTCAAGCCAGTGTAAAGGATGAGAGTCAACCAAAATGATCATACGAATTTTTTCACTAATTTTTCAGGTTAATAGTACTCAACTTTTATTTAAAAAAAAATACTTTTTATTATGTAATGCAGTCAGGTAACGTAGTCTTCGTAACATACTACTCGTTTTATCATAAAGTAATGTAATTTCATTGATAACTCATGAATTCTTGGAAAATAGGTGCTGGAGGTAGCGAAACAATTTTTTTTTACAAGAAAAAAAATTTGATTACAAAAATTTCTTGGGTATTTCTTTTGGTATTGGTATTATACATTACATCATAAGACCCTAAAAAAAAAAAAAAAACTAACCTACCCTGGGTAACTTTTTTGGCTAGTAACTGTAGGTAAAGTTTGTTGTTGTTTTTTTTTTTTTTTTTTAGGAGGCGGAGATGAAAATAAGGTGACAAAACAGAACTCTTCGAGACCTTTATTTTGATGTATGATAATAGCATAGTATGCCCTTCCTTCCATGCGTAACAAGTGGCTAACTTTAAAGCGTATTTTCTCGAAAGTAGGGTCATGAGGGTTATCCCCCTCTTGCAATACCAGCCATTATTATAGTCTTGCAAACCCGGCTAGTTGTCTCTGTGTCCTTGGAAAATTGCCTTGGTGAGACAGCAAGGCATTTCTGAATATCGTTGTTAAGGTCACACTGAGGTCACACTAAGGTCGCATTAATGTCAGAGATTATAAATAAATCTCTCTTTAACAGAACTCTGTCCTGCTTAACTTAAAACAGTATGATAAAAAAAAAAAAAATATATATATATATATATATATATATATATATATATATATATATATATATATATATATATATATATATATATATATATATATATATATATATATATATATATATATATATATATATATATATATATATATATATATATATATATATATATATATATATATATATATATATATATATATATATATATATATATATATATATATATATATATATATATATATATATATATATATATATATATATATATATATATATATATATATATATATATATATATATATATATATATATATATATATATATATATATATATATATATATATATATATATATATATATATATATATATATATATATATATATATATATATATATATATATATATATATATATATATATATATATATATATATATATATATATATATATATATATATATATATATATATATATATATATATATATATATATATATATATATATATATATATATATATATATATATATATATATATATATATATATATATATATATATATATATATATATATATATATATATATATATATATATATATATATATATATATATATGAGAGAGAGAGAGAGAGAGAGAGAGAGAGAGAGAGAGAGAGAGAGAGAGAGAGAGAGAGAGAGAGAGAGAGAGAGAGAGAGAGAGAGAGAGATAACAAAAGAAAACAGAACGTTCCTGTAACAGTGCACATTTAGTGCAATAAGAAAAGTGCAATATCTGTGGAAAAGTTGTAAACATAAACACTTAGAGCCTCAAAGGCCATGACTGTACAGTTGTAATGAATAAGAAAAAAAAAAAAATTGAACCCACGAACTCAAAAGGTCAATGCTACATCATGCGGAGACAGCCTATTTTTTGCATTTTTTTTTCTTTTGAGCTTGTAAACATAAACACTTTGTGCCTCAAAGGCCATGATTGTACAGTTGTAAAAAAAAAAAAATTTTGAACTCATCCATGCTCATTTGTTGTCGTCTCTTGTCTTACGGTATCTTCTAAGCAACCAACAGTACCTCGACCAATGAGATGAGCCGGATTCTGTATTGTCATACTCGTGTGTGAGTGTGCTGTCAGCTCATTGGTCACAGAGCAGGAGGGGGCTGGCAATAAGTTTACCGTAAACTTTCATGTAAAGCGCCCTCATCAATTATTTCCATTGACATTTTACGGACTATTTCTGATTCTCACGTAAAGTGACAAAGTGCGTCCCTTTTCAGCTCAATACGGAACGCGTACTTTTGTTTCTAAATACGGGACGATTCCGTTCTTCAAGGGACGGTTGGCAACCCTAGTTGGGTAGGAGGGAAACTCAACCCATACGAGTACTATACGAGTCACGAGCCCCAGTTCACACATCATCCTTCAATCAGTTTTGAGCAGCACAACCGAGTGAAACATTGTGTTAATTAAGCTCACCGCTTAAAATTAGTTTGCCACAGATTTTGATGACAGAAGCATGTTGAAATATTTGAAAAGAAAGCTGTCCGTGTGGAGGACGACAGTGACGAAGAATCACAAATACCACACCCAAGTACTAGTAAAGGAAAAGTGAGTCATGTTAAAAAAAAGTCGCCTTTACAATGACAGTTATCTGGCAATTGGCTTTACATGGACTGGAGAAGAAAACTGTCCAATTCCTTTGTGCATTACTGGTGGGAAAAAGCTCGCTAACAGAGCTGTGGCCCCAGCCAAGTTAAAGAGACACCTTCACTACAATCACAGCCACTTTTCAAATAAAACTGAGGATTATTTTCGAAGGCTCTTGTATTCACAACAGAATCAAAGAAAAGTTTTTGAAAAGAAGGTAACCATCACTGATAAGGCATAAGAAGCAAGTTATTTAATGTCTGAGCTAGTTGCCTAGAAAATGTAAAGTCACACTATTACAGAATGCCTAAAAACGCATACTTGTAAAATAATTGTGAGAACAATGCTAGGTGAAGAAGCTGAAAGTGAAATAAGCAAGGTTCCTGTTTCTGATAATACAATCAGTAGGCGCGTGGATGACCTATTCAACAATGTTTCTGGTATTTTGTCTGAAATACTGCAAAATACTGCTCTCCATGTAGATGAGACAACTGATATAACTGGTAAAGCTCAGTTGGTGGCATTTGTGCGATTTGAAAATGAAAGTGAAATAATGGAAAATTACTTTTTTGGTGTAAAGGACTGCCAGATACTACCAAAGGCCATCACATTTTCAACATCTTGTCTTCTTATCTGGAATCTTGTGGTTTATTATGAAACCGATGCGTTGGGATCTGCACTGATGGTGCTCCCTCATTGGTTGGCTCAGTACAAGGCTTTGTATCACGCGTGAAAGAAAAAAATCCTGGTCATAACAATTCATTGCTTTCTCCACCTACAAGTTCTGGTTTCAAAAAACTATTAGGAATGATTTAAAACAAGTTCTTAATACAATTGTGAACAGAAAGAGAGAGAGAGAGAGAGAGAGAGAGAGAGAGAGAGAGAGAGAGAGAGAGAGAGAGAGAGAGAGAGAGAGAGAGAGAGAGAGTAAATTGGCTTTCACTTTTATAAGAAAACTTTAATTTTCTCATAAGTGTTGTTTGTGTCATTCACTTGATTGTCTGTATGTCTGTATGTCTGTCAATTAGTGATTCTACCAGTTAGTTAACCAGTCAACCAGTCAGTTTTCGTCAGCCAGACAGTCAGTCAATCAATCAGTCAGGTATTCAGTTATTAAGTCGTATTATCAGTTTTATTAATAGTAGTAATAGCAATAGTACATAAGAACATATAAGAAGAGAGGAAAGCTGCAAGAGGCCGCCAGGCCTATACGAGGCAGTCCCCGTGTGTTTAAGCTACCTAATTCCATTTATCTTCCCCGTCCATGAACTTATCTACCCTTCTTTTAAAGCTCCCTATTCACTCAGCCTTCATTATATGACCACTCAGACCGTTCCACTCATCTACCACTCTGTTTGGAAACCATTTTTTTCCCATTTCTTTCCTAAACCCGAATTTTTCAAGTTTAAACCCATTATTTCTTGTTCTGTCCCCGCTACTGTTCCTAAAAACTACATTCATGTCCCCTTTATTTTTTTATTTCATTTTTGTATTTTAATTATTTTTAAGGGAGTGTGAAGAAAATAGAAAAAGCTACCTAAGAAAAAGTGGGTGGGAAGAGAAGGGGTGAAAGAAGGTAGGAGAAAGATAGATTTTGAATCAAGATTTTTTTTTTTTCATAAAACACATTAAAAACATATAAATAAAACGTTTTAAAGAATGTGTATATATTTGTTTTGCTTGCATTTCTGTATTTTTGTGCAAAAATGGTTGAAAACTACAAAAATAACACGTTTTTATTACTTTTATTTCGTTTCTGTATATTGCCTTGTTTTCATCAAATCCATCTTTTTGAACGATAGCAAAAGACTTGAAGACAAAATTTTCAATCGAGTTTTTTTCTTATTTCACCAAACAACTTTAAAACATGTAAATAAGACGTTCTAACAAAAGTAAATGTACTTGTTTTAACACCTTTTTCTGAGTTTTGGTGCCTAAAATGCTTTAAACTATCAAAATAACCCTTTTTTAATACATATTTCAGTTCTTTAAACAAACAGTTTATAAATAAGCGTTTTTCCTGCATTTTCTGTTTGGCTACATAAAAAAAGCAGAAAACCACTAAAATAAGGGTGCGTTTACAACAAGCGAATGGAATCGATTCAATTCATGAAGAATCATTTGAATGGAATAATTTTGAATCTGCATAGTTGAAACCGACTGAGTCTCAAACACGTCTGATTCACATCATTCAGATGATTCAGTACTAAGGCAGCCATAGGGAAGTTTGGACATATTAGCTTTTGCAGAAGTAGCAGTGTTACAGAGACTGAGGAAGCGTAGGCGTAGTCTTCTG
>NC_059268.1:1006212-1007898 GCF_017591435.1 Portunus trituberculatus
CTTCTTTTCTGTGCTAGTATGTCTGCTTGTCTTTCTCCATATTTGTTTTACTTCTTTTTTTATTTTTATCTATATTATTTTGCCTTTCTGTCAACATTTATTATATATTTCTCGTCGTCTGTTTGTCTGTCTCTCTCTTTCCGTCTTTCTCTCTCTTTTTCTCCCTCACATCTACTATCTTAACAATTGCTAATTCCTCCATTAAGAATTTCTCTTCCTGTCCTTCTCCATGTCCTTCCCCTCCCTTCCCTTCCTTTCCCTTTCCTTCCCTTTCTTCGCGCTCCCTCACTCACCTTCCCTCCTTGTGAATCGCTCAGTTGTTAAACAGGCTTCGAATACAACTATTTCTTTTCATTCTCAGTTTGTCCTGCCGAGAAGATATCGTGAGTAATGAAGCATAATGTGTAGCACTTGAGGGATTGCCATCAAGGTGTCTGGAAGTGTCCATTGTGTTGTTAGGTCGGTTTTTTGTCATCTTTTACAGGGAAGATTTACAAAGGTGCTCTACTAATGCAAAATTTGGCAGCATCTTCTTCTTCATCATCTTTTCCTTCTTCTTCTGCTTCTTCTTCTTTTCCTTCTTCTTTCTTAATTCTTCTTCTTCTTCTTCTTCTTCTTCTTCTTCTTCTTCTTCTTCTTCTTCTTCTTCTTCTTCTTCTTCTTCTTCTTCTTCTTCTTCTTCTTCTTCTTCTTCTTCTTCTCTCTCTCTCTCTCTCTCTCTCTCTCTCTCTCTCTCTCTCTCTCTCTCTCTCTCTCTCTCTCTCTCTCTCTCTCTCTCATTTGTGGAGTAAAACCTACACCATGTCGAAATTCTCCTCTATAAAACCATTGTGCTCCTTTACAACCTGACAAGTGGTTCCTGTACTGCTATTCTTTGGTTATTCAGGTTTTCAGATTGGATGAACTCGGTGGCATTGCATTGAAATGGAGCGTTGTTTACTTGAGTCTTGTTGATTGTTTGGCATTGTAATAAGCAAACATCGAATGCTGCTAGGAATGTGACGTCACGGCCAGATGTTATGTCATTTTGTGGAATCTCTGTTTTAATATATGTCTGAATATAAGTGTGAATATGAGTGTTGGAAACGTAAAACTCTATTTCTGCTTCTTTTTTTCTGAGGACTAACATTTGTATGTTGTCAAAATAGTTCACTAGATTTGCTTTTTTTTTTTTTTATTTTCCTCTGGTTGGGCGAGATGGAACCCCTCCAGTGGAGAGACGCGTTAGACTCCTCAGAGTAGGAAAAGCTGTATCAAACCCCTTCGATGGGGTGCCATGCTTTGGGGACGTATGTATTGAACCTTCTGGAGAGTTGGCGGAGTCCCTTCAGTGAGGTAAGATATATTTGAACTTCATTGATGCCATCGGTGCTTCACTTTGTGAGGGGAGAGATACATTTCGTCCGTCTGATGGGCTGTAGAGCCCCTTCATGTAGGTATACTGGACCTTTCTTGTAGTGATACTACAAGAAGAACCCCTTCAGTAGGGACAAGTATAAACCACATTGATGGGGCTTGACAGAGTCCTGTCAGGGGGAAGAGCTGCCGTGAATCTCTGATGGGGATGTGAGAGACAGTTACACTGAGCCCTATGGAAGGGAAGATTTATTAAATCCCTCTGATAGGTTCGTGGATTTACTTCATATTAAGCCCCTGTGATGGGTTGGCGGAACCCTTAAGTGAGGA
>NC_059268.1:1008398-1018029 GCF_017591435.1 Portunus trituberculatus
CTGAATTTCTAACTCTTTCTCCTGCCTTCTAAGTTGTAACTGAAATTCTCTCTCTTTCTCTTTATCTTCTTTTCTGCCTGTAGTTGCATTTGTTTTCCTGTAGTTGCATTTGTCTTTTTGTTTTCTCCTGTAGTTGCATTTGTCTTTCCTGTAGTTCTCTCTCTTTCTTCTTTTCTGCCTGTAATTGCATTTCTTTTGCTTCTTTTTCTGCCTGTAGTTGCATTTGTTTTTCATGCATCCGGTATTCTAGTTTAAGCTTCTCAATTTCCCATTGACTTATCCTACTCTTATCCTGTTCTTCCTGGGGACTGTGTATTATAGTCCTCGTAGAGGCTGACATGGGAGTTAACTCTTCTATGGCATTTCCTAGCAACTGACCTTCTTGCACTAGATGTTCAACAACTACATTCTTAATGACCTCTTTAGTCATCTGAGACGTGATGGGAACATCAAAATGTTTAGCGATGGTCTTCCATTGGTCCTTCTTTATATTAGCATCTTTAAGTTGTTCCAGAGAAGGGTCGGCACAAAAATCTTCAACGTTAAACTGAGCGGAAGCCATATTAAATAGATGTTAAACCACAAAAAAAAAAAAAATGATAAGCGAATTACTTAAGTGAGGAACTTGGCAGAGTGATAATAAAGGCAACCTTGGAAATTACCTAGATTATACTTAAGCAAACACTTATGAGTACAATCACTAATGAGGGGGTAAACTAGAGTTACGGCATTAAGAGGATCCGGATTACTCTAGTTGTTACGAGACTTGAGAGTGAGGAGCAGGTGTACTGAGACTTGTTATTGATAAGGAGGCGGATTAGTCTGAGAGACTAGTTAAAATGGCCGATTCTAACTAGCGAGAAAAATGATCCGCGAAGTGAGGGAATTGAGGGTTCGCATGAACATATGATGATCCCAACACTTGGATAACACTTATTACACACCTGCCTATGTGCAAAAATAGAGATAAGTGCTATCGGTGAACACGCCTTTCTACCTGGTTTCCTGCTCTACCACTGCTATGCGATACCAATGAAAGTCACGAAGCACGTTTAACCCAAAAGGAGCCACTTGATCGCACAAAGGTAAATTTAAACCACACGCAGAGTAAGTCACAGAAAAAACACATCAGAGTCACAACACCACAGAAACACAAGCAATCACAGAAAAAAAGTCACTGGAAAAATGGAACACTGAACATGGGTTATAATGGTCCTGTCACGGTCGCCAATTGTTACGTTCACCGGTTAAACTGGTAAGATTGGCATCGGAGAGCCGGTGAACAATAACAATAAAAAAACACTGCAGGTTCAACTGGTGAGGAAATGCAAAGGGGTCACTTTAAAAGCTATTTTAATAACCCATAATGAAATTGACACATATATAACAAGAAACATGAAACACAGATATATAACATGAAACACAGGAAAATGACATACACATATACATATAACACAGTAATAAATACAACAATAAAGAACCCAACTTAATACCTAACAATAATCCTAATAGGATAACAATCTTTTAGTTAACCATCAACACGGGTTTAGGAGTAAGCATTCAACTGAAACGGCTGTTTTACAATTCATAAGCAATGCTTATAAATGCTTGGAGGAGAAACTTTTTGTTATTGGCATTTTTATTGACTTATCCAAGGCGTTTGATACCATTGATCACACTCTATTGCTCTACAAATTAAATCACATAGGGATCAGAGGAGTTACACACAGACTATTTCAGAACTACTTGTATAAAAGAAGACAAAGTGTGTACTGTAACAAAGAATATTCGGCAATCAAATAAATAAGTAAAGGTGTACCACAAGGATCTATTTTAGGGCCCATACTTTTTCTAATATACATAAATGATATTATTAATTCTAGTTCTAAAATTGAATTTACTATGCTGATGACATTACCTTATTAATGAAAGATGTAAATATTGATAGATTACACGAAACTGTAGCTAGTGAATTAAATAATATCGATCTTTGGATTAAATCAAATAACTTAAAACTTAATATTAATAAAACAAATTACATATTCTTTCAAAATAGATCCATAAAGCATGTCTTTCCTACTGTATTGTTAAATGGTGAAAAGTTTACCCAAGTCCACACTACCAAATTTCTAGGTGTTACTGTTGATGAAAATTTAAATTGGAAAATGCATATTAATAACATTTGATTGAAGCTCTCAAAAATAATTGGAATTTTGTATAGTATTCGCCATAATTTAACTGAGGAAGCTAAAATGAGTGTATATTATACTCTTTTTTATCCACATATTACATATTGTGTCTCGTTATGGGCGAGCACTTGGCCTTCATTCTTGAATAAATTGACCATTTCACAAAATAAATTCTTCCGATGTATTTCCGATGTATTTCCGATGTATTTTCTTATGTTTGTTCACCTTACCACAATTTGTTTAAATTAGTTCTTAAAATCTATCTGTCCTAGGAGTTATAACTCGACAGACAGTGCCAAGCTGTATATTTGTTATGTATTCACATGTTTATAAATGTAAATTATGGCAATAAATTTACTTTACTTTACACACACACACACACACACACACACACACACACACACACACACACACACACACACACACACACACACAAACAGGGCGCGCGCGCGCTAGGATCCGAAGAGTGAAATAAAGCCAAGACACAAACGCGACAAAGGTGAAACAGTAGACCAAACACCAGATTACGGCGCCTCTTGAGAAATGGAGGTGAGGGACGATGTGCGAAAAATAGCGTGTTGTCGATGAGAGGACGAGAAGAACACTGTCACCTTGAGACTTGTTGTCGGTCCCTACAGAGCCCCGAGTGAAAGACAGGAGGAGAGGAATAGGGCAAGAGGAAAAGGATGAAAGACCCAGCAAAATATAGAAGGGCGGATAAGGAAAAGAGAGAGAGAGAAGGAGAGAACTGAGAATAAGGATGTAAAAGAGAGAAGACGATAGACGCGGTAAAGAAAAGAAGGAAGGAGAAGGATAGATGAGGAAGATAGGGAAGGATAGGGACGGAAAAAAAGAAAAAGGAAGTAGAGACGAGGCTAAGAATGTTATAAGGAGAGAGAGGTTGAAAACGATATGATCAAAAAATGAAGGAAGGTCAGGACTTAGAATAAGGAGCCAGAAGGAGAATTAACAAGAATCAAATGAAAGGAGGAGACTATTGGATTGGAATGGGAAAAACAGAGTGAAACTTAGAATAAAGATAAGGAAAAGAAAGAAAGATGGAGGCTGGAAAGGACTGGAATGCAAGAATAAGAAAACGAGAATAAGAAATGACAGGCTAAGGATGAGGACATAAACAAACAAAACTGGAACAATATAAGTGAAGAATAGAGGGAATAAGATACGAGAAAGAAAATATATGGCAGATGTAAGAAGCAGGAAATACAGCGATGAAAGATGAGGGAGGAGCATTGTGGGAGATAAGGATCAGACGCAAGGAGGAGGAGGAGGAGGAGGAGGAGGTGGAAAGGTCGAGATGAATATGAGGAGGAGGAACCAGAAGGGAAAGGTTAGTTAGAGAAGGATGGCGGGAGAAGCCAGCCAGATGTGGCAATCTCATCTACTTGTTTGACTAATGTTCAGATTCTCAAACGTTCTGTAGTAAGACTCAGGTTTACCCAAATCCAGGTTTTATTGGACATAAAACATTGCACCTGTAAATGATATATAAAGTATATATAGTATGCAACCCTCAAAGTGTACACATATTCACACGTGAATAACACTCTCCCCTATAACCCCGTGTATGTACAAGTTACCCACCTGGGCTGTGGCCGGGCGACGACTGACGCCGACCCCGAGTTACAGAAAACCATGATACCTACTAATGACACAGTGAACAACACTTGAAACACTAAATCACCACATTTTCCCCCCCTTAATAATAAGTGAGCCTATCCACAGGGCGGCGTACACGTTCTGACCTACGCAAGGCAGGACGAGAATTACCTTCCATACTATTATCGGGAGCAGGAGTGTTAGATGTAGAATCAGGGTCGTTATGGAGTTTAGGTTCTTCCTCTAGGGGATCAGCAGTCACTGGCTGGCTTCCTGGGTTCCTTGCGTTATGAGCTGCCTCATTTATGTTGTCACCGGTGTTCGTTTCCTCCCCGGTACACGCTCCTTCCCTGCGGGGAGCTAAATCCCGCAAAGAGACTGTAGACTCCCTACCATCAGGAAAGCGGATGTGTGCGTACTGAGGATTAGCGTCCAGGAGCTCCGCTTCCTCTACATCAGGATCGTACTTGGATTGTCGCACATGACGCCGTACTAGAACTGGCCCTGGTTTGGTGAGCCATGTGGGTATCGTGTGGCCAGAACTCGTCTTACGTTGATATAGGAAGAGCCGTTCATGGGGTGTAGTGTTAGTGGCAGTAGAGAGCAGCGAACGTATGGAATGCAGAGCGTCAGGGAGAACAACTTCCCAACGAGTAGTAGGGAGGTTCAGGGATTTGAGAGCCAGCATCACAGTTTTCCAGATGATCCCATTGTAACGTTCACACTGCCCATTCCCTTGTGGATTGAAAGGAGTTGTTCGACTTGTGACAATCCCTTTGCTGTGAAGATATTGTTTCAACTCATTAGACATAAAAGAAGCACCTCTATCAGAATGGATATAATCAGGCATACCAAATATGGAAAACAGTTGGGAAAGACACTTGATCACAGTCTGGGTAGACAAATTACTGCAGGGATAAGCAAAAGGAAATCGAGAAAATTCATCAACTATAGTGAGCATGTACTGATTAGGAGTATTGGAGGGAAGAGGACCTTTGAAATCAATATTTAGCCTCTCAAAAGGACGAGTGGCTTTAATAAGGTTAGATTGTTGGGGTTGACTGAATCTAGGTTTACATTCGGCACAGGCGGGACAACTGGCAGTTACTCTCTTTACGTCCTCAACAGAGAAGGGAAGGTTTTTACTCCGCACAAAGTGTATCATCCTAGTGATCCCTGGATGGCATAATTTTTTATGAAATTCTAACAGGGAGTCAGTACTGATAGCTGAGCAGTAAGTTCTTGAGAAAGTATCAGGGGGAATATTCTGTTTTCCAGGTCGGTAATGAATATCAAAGGAGTAATCAGCTAATTCCAGCCTCCATCTCATTATCTTATCATTTTTAATGCTACTTTTATGCATAGTGTGAAACATGAACGCCACTGATTTTTGATCAGTTATGAGGGTAAAATGCCGGCCTGACAAATAATGTTTCCATTTACGCACGGCCTCTACAATAGCGTGAGCTTCCTTCTCTACGGCAGACTGTTTCCTTTCACTGACATGTAGCATCCGAGAGAAGAAGGCCACTGGTCTGCCGGCCTGATTCAAAGTAGCAGCAATACCAACATCAGAAGCGTCAGTCTCGACCACAAATGGCAGAGTTTCGTCTATTGAGTGAACCACAGATTTCGCAACCTCTTTCTTGAGATCCTCAAAAGCGTGCTGTGCTGCCGTACCTAAAGGGAACGTAGCAGAGTGGGCAAGTGGAGCAATCTTGTCTGAAAACTTAACAATCCAAGGTGAGTAGTAGGAGAACAAGCCAACCACGCGCCGGAGTGATTTCATGTCCTGAGGAAGAGGAAGATCCATTAGTGGTTGAAGTCTTTCAGGGTCTGGTTTTATTGTCCTTCCACTTATGTGGTAACCAAGTAGATTTATAGATTGGGCTGAAAAAGTGCACTTATCATAGTTGAGTGTCAAGTTAGCACGTTTTGAAATTTCCATGAATTTCTCAATGTTACGGTCGTGTTCTTCCTTTGTTTTTCCACATATAGTTATGTTGTCCAAGTAGCAGTAAGTATCACTGAGAGAGTTAGTGGAAATGAACTCATCCATAGCTTTCTGGAAACATGACACTCCATTAGTGATACCAAACGGTATCCTGCAAAATTGATATAGTTGACCACAAGCCTCAAAAGCAGTGTAGAGCTTGTCCTTGCCTCTAAGTGGTACCTGGTGATAGGCACTTCGTAAATCAACCGTACTGAAGTAACTATACTGAGATACCTTATTTACGAGGTCATCTATACGTGGTAAGGGATAAGCGTTAAGTTGAGTGAACTTGTTAATTGTCTGTGAGTAGTCTATAACCATGCGCTTTTTATGTCTTTCATTGGTGGTAACTACCACTTGAGCTCTCCAGGGAGATGTACTAGGCTCTATTATACCTTCAGACAACATTCTCTTAATCTCTGATGTAATGAACTCTTGATCTGAAGTACTGTACCTTCTGGACTTTGTAGCGATAGGTTTGCAGTCAGGAGTGAGGTTGATGAAGGGAGTAGGAGGAGCTATCGCCAAAGTAGACAACCCACAGACATTCAAGGGCCGCTTTGATCCTCCGAAGGTTAAATTCACTGCTTCGTGCTGCTTCAAAAACTCATGACCAAGAATGACCTCCGAACAGAGGCTAGATAAAACCGAGAATCTAATATTCTTGTATAAATGTCCTTGCACCACGATATCGAGATCACAGTATCCTAGAATGTTAGTTGTTAGAGTAGTTGTTGCCATGGTCACTTTACTCACTCCTGGGCTCACACTGAGATTCATGGTTTCCACAGTACCTTGAGATATAAAGTTTCCACTGCTACCCGTATCTACTAGAGCTTGCACGTCTTCCTTGCCGTTTATCGAGATTTTCATCACCGCTTTTGAGAGACTGTCAAGCGAGGCTGCTAACACTGTGGCCAGCATAGGGTTTTCAGTGCTGATTGCTGCGGAAGTAGAGCTCCTGCACATTTTGGCAAAGTGTCCCTTTTTGCCGCATTTGTTACACAGCGCCTCTCTAGCTGGACACATGGTGCGAGGGTGTCTATTATTTCCACAAAAGAAACACCTCGAATTCCTCGACACTCGCACAGCCGCCACGGCAGCCTGACTAGCTTCATCCTGAGACGATTTGGTCACTTCGGGATTATCACTGGCTGCACTAAACGAAGGAATCACAGATTCATACGAGTCACTACTTTTCTGAGCGATGTCAAGAGCTAGTGCTTGATCAAAAGCATCCTGCAGTTGTAGTGTCTTATTTTCTAATAAGCGTTGGCGAATAACAGAGGAACGCAAGCCACTAATGAAAGCATCACGCAATGCTTCCTCCTTATACTTTTCTGCAGTCACGGCCTTAAAGTTACAATCACCACTGAGTTGTTTCAACACTTGTAAAAATTCACTAAGGGATTCATTAGCTTGTTGTTTGCGTGTAGACAGCAGGTGACGAGCAAACACTTCATTCTTGGGTTTCACGTACATCTTCTCCAAAGTAGTTATTGCTGAATCATAATCATCACTATCAGCAATATATTCATACACTCGTGGTGCTACGTAGTTAACAAGCGTCTTCAACTTGTCAGGCTTATGAGACGCTATGGCTTCGAGGAAGTTGTTGAATGTCCGGTACCAATGCTTCCACTCACTGGCAGCACCACTGGAGTTCGGATCAGCGTCGAAGCGGTCGGGACGAAGGAATTTATCCATCCTAAATTTTATGTCCAATAAATTGTAGTAAGACTCAGGTTTACCCAAATCCAGGTTTTATTGGACATAAAACATTGCACCTGTAAATGATATATAAAGTATATATAGTATGCAACCCTCAAAGTGTACACATATTCACACGTGAATAACACTCTCCCCTATAACCCCGTGTATGTACAAGTTACCCACCTGGGCTGTGGCCGGGCGACGACTGACGCCGACCCCGAGTTACAGAAAACCATGATACCTACTAATGACACAGTGAACAACACTTGAAACACTAAATCACCACAATTAGGAATCAAAGAAAAAGTGTGTGAATATTCAGCATTTCTTAAAGAAATCAGTGGAAGACCCGAAAGATAAAGTTAACAATGCAGAATTATTGTTGTGTGGATATATGGCAGAACATGGAATAGCATTTTCCCAGGCAGACCATTTGGTTGAGTTAATGAAAAAGATGTTTCCTGACTGTGAAACTGCCAAGAAAATGACTATGAAAAAAACAAAAGCCTCATATGTCATTAGCGTGGGAATAACGGGAAGAAGTTACGGAGATCTAGTTGTTTTTCGGTCAATCTAGTCTTTTTGGAGGACAATCTTGTGTTTTCTGAAATTCTAGAGTGGCAACACTGGGTGCACGTCCAGTGAGTTAAGGTCCTGTACTTTGCGATGTGATAGTTCAAGTCATTCTGAGTGGAAAGTACTCTATACACATGTCATTCTGAGTGGAAAGTACTCTATACACATAAGTTGAGTTTTGCTTCACTTTGCGAGGAATTAACGTGGAGAGTGCTGTGCGATGTGCTCCACCAGAGGGCTGGCCGCCACACCACCTCACCACTCCGCGACGTACTGGACAGGGTTCCCACAAGTAGAAGAAAGCATTACCTTAGATGTTGCCGATTTTACCTAGATTTCACCAAATTACCTTACATCTGTTGGACCATATCCTGAAAATTACCTTAGTTTTTTCATATATATATATATATATATATATATATATATATATATATATATATATATATATATATATATATATATATATATATATATATATATATATATATATATATATATATATATATATATATATATATATATATATATATATATATATATATATATATATATATATATATATATATATATATATATATATATATATATATATATAGCCTGTCATTTCTTATTCTCGTTTTCTTATTCTTGCATTCCAGTCCTTTCCAGCCTCCATCTTTCTTTCTTTTCCTTATCTTTATTCTAAGTTTACTCTGTTTTTCCCATTCCAATCCAATAGTCTCCTCCTTTCATTTGATTCTTGTTAATTCTCCTTCTGGCTCCTTATTCTAAGTCCTGACCTTCCTTCATTTTTTGATCATATCGTTTTCAACCTCTCTCTCCTTATAACATTCTTAGCCTCGTCTCTACTTCCTTTTTCTTTTTTTCCGTCCCTATTCTTCCCTATCTTCCTCATCTATCCTTCTCCTTCCTTCTTTTCTTTACCGCGTCTATCGTCTTCTCTCTTTTACATCCTTATTCTCAGTTCATCTCCTTCTCTCTCTCTTTTCCTTATCCGCCCTTCTATATTTTGCTGGGTCTTTCATCCTTTTCCCTCTTGCCCTATTCCTCTCCTCCTGTCTTTCACTCTCGGGGCTCTGTAGGGACCGACAACAAGTCTCAAGGTGACAGTGTTCTTCTCGTCCTCTCATCGACAACACGCTATTTTTCGCACATCGTCCCTCACCTCCATTTCTCAAGATGCGCCGTAATCTGGTGTTTGGTCTACTCCTGTTTCACCTTTGTCGCGTTTGTGTCTTGGCTTTATTTCACTCTTCGGATCTGCGTGTGTGTGTGTGTGTGTGTGTGTGTGTGTGTGTGTGTGTGTGTGTGTGTGTGTGTGTGTGTGTGTGTGTGTGTGTGTTTCTCTTTTTACGTGTTCTATTTTTTCAAAACTTTTTTCGTGATTTTTTTCCCTTCGTGTTTTCTCGTTTCATATTTGTCATCGCCTTTTTTACTTTTGAAGCCTGTCATTCATTTTTATTTTTGATCTCCTTCTTTCCTCTATGCTTTAACTCTGTGTCTTTCATTCTTTTAAAAGATTTTTCTATATCTGGAATCC
>NC_059268.1:1018529-1028692 GCF_017591435.1 Portunus trituberculatus
TATATATATATATATATATATATATATATATATATATATATATATATATATATATATATATATATATATATATATATATATGAAAAAACTAAGGTAATTTTCAGGGATATGGTCCAACAGATCTAAGATAATTTGGTGAAATCTAGAGTAAAAATCAGCAACATCTAAGGTAATGCTTTCTTCTACTTGTGGTAACGTTAATTTCTCGCAAAGTGAAGCAAAACTCAACTTATGTGTATAGAGTACTTTCCACTCAGAATGACATGTGTATAGAGTACTTTCCACTCAGAATGACTTGAACTATCACATCGCAAAGTACAGGACCTTAACTCACTGGACGTGCACCCAGTGTTGCCACTCTAGAATTTCAGAAAACACAAGATTGTCCCTCCAAAAAAGACTAGATTGACCGAAAAACAACTAGATCTCCGTAACTTCTTTCCGTTATTCCCACGCTAATGACATATGAGGCTTTTGTTTTTTTCATAGTCATTTTCTTGGCAGTTTCACAGTCAGGAAACATCTTTTTCATTAACTCAACCAAATGGTCTGCCTGGGAAAATGCTATTCCATGTTCTGCCATATATCCACACAACAATAATTCTGCATTGTTAACTTTATCTTTCGGGTCTTCCACTGATTTCTTTAAGAAATGCTGAATATTCACACACTTTTTCTTTGATTCCTAGTTTTTTTTATATGCTTT
The DNA here is from genome assembly GCF_017591435.1 of Portunus trituberculatus. Taxonomy (NCBI): domain Eukaryota; kingdom Metazoa; phylum Arthropoda; class Malacostraca; order Decapoda; family Portunidae; genus Portunus; species Portunus trituberculatus. Next base: position 1,019,236 of record NC_059268.1, read on the forward strand.
GAGGTAACTTTGTGGCTTAACAAACCAGCTTTGTTAGGATTCTTTAGCTTGGATTCACAGACTACACAATGAACAACATTCTTATCTTTGGGGTCTGGCTTGATCCAGTCTTTTAATTCAGGGTCAGTTAACCAGTCCTGATTAAATGACTGGCTGTACCACAACTTCTGTTTCTTTTTCGGCGGAGTTTTATCTCCACTGGAGCTTGCTGTAGGAGACTCACTCATTGTTGTCACTTATCACTATGCCTGTTTAAGACCACGATCTTCACCAAACTGAGGGAAGTTGGAATAAGAACCCAGTTCAGCTCTCGCCCGGTACTTGCTACGATGGACTCCCGTACTGACTACTGAACGCGAACGAGACGCGTCTCACTGTTCTTCATTAGAAAAAACGAGGAGTATGAGATTCATATAAGGGTATACTTAGGTAGACGTAATTAGTAAGTAAAAAACATGAAACATTATCGCATTTTTTTCCTTTGAATGAAAACTACAAGATTTGTTGGATTTTAGGAAAAACTACAAGACTACAAGGTCGAAGATAAAAATACTAGATCTAGTAGGAAAAAAACAAGGAGTGGCAACTCTGCGTGCACCCTGTCTGTATGTGTTGTGTGGTAACAGGGTACTGGCTGTGTAGCATGGTATGGTATACACCTACCAAGTTGTAGTTGTGGTGGTGCTGGTGGTGGTTAGTGGTAGTGGTAGTTATAGAGGTAGTGGTAGTAGTAATAGTAGTAGTAGTAGTAGTAGTGGTAGTGGTAGTTATAGTGGTAGTGGTAGTAGTACTAGAAATAGTAATAGTAGTAATAGTGCTTAACCAACACACACACGTGTGTGTGTGTGTGTGTGTCGAGGATGCCGAGAAGGAATCACTAATTGAGAGTCGTCTTGGTAAATGGTTGGCGTCGTTTGGGTGTCAATATGTATGTTAGGAAGCCTGTACAGCAATGGAAGTTGCTGGAAAGTTTGGGTGTGTCAATATGTATGTTAGGAACCCTGTACACTAATGGAAGTTGCTGGAAAGTTTGGGTGTGTCAACATGTATGTTAGGAAGTCTGTACACTAATGAAAGTTGCTGGAAAGTTTGGAAGTCATTTTGTGATTTAGTCTTGATTTAACAAGGATTCTGCATCTTGCGTTGGTTTTGAAGTATGTTTTCCTGATTGTAGTCGTAGTTTAACAATGACCTGCATCATGTGAGGAAGTCATTGGTTGTGTTCGTGACTCTAGTGGTGAAGTAACAAGGATTCCTCATCACATCTTGGAAAATCATCATTAAAAGGATCAACAGATAATCTTTATAATTTTTTTTAATGTTTTGATCAGAAAAAAAAGTTATTTTATGAATACTTACTAAGAAGTCAGAACTATTTTCAAATGCCATTGACGTAAAGTCTCACGATGCAGAATCCTTGCTAAACTATCACTAGGATCATGAAATATCCTTCAAACTCCCACGAGGTAACTTTCAAACTATCCTGTTAAGAGAAGTCCTGATCAGAAACTGAAACGTTTGAGAATCTGAACATTAGTCAAACAAGTAGATGAGATTGCCACATCTGGCTGGCTTCTCCCCGCCATCCTTCTCTCTAACTAACCTTTCCCCTTCTGGTTCCTCCTCCTCATATTCATCTCGACCTTTCCACCTCCTCCTCCTCCTCCTCCTCCTCCTTGCGTCTGATCCTTATCTCCCACAATGCTCCTCCCTCATCTTTCATCGCTGTATTTCCCTGCTTCTTACATCTGCCATATATTTTCTTTCTCGTATCTTATTCCCCTCTATTCTTCACTTATATTGTTCCAGTTTTGTTTGTTTATGTCCTCATCCTTAGCCTGTCATTTCTTATTCTCGTTTTCTTATTCTTGCATTCCAGTCCTTTCCAGCCTCCATCTTTCTTTCTTTTCCTTATCTTTATTCTAAGTTTCACTCTGTTTTTCCCATTCCAATCCAATAGTCTCCTCCTTTCATTTGATTCTTGTTAATTCTCCTTCTGGCTCCTTATTCTAAGTCCTGACCTTCCTTCATTTTTTGATCATATCGTTTTCAACCTCTCTCCTTATAACATTCTTAGCCTCGTCTCTACTTCCTTTTTCTTTTTTTCCGTCCCTATCCTTCCCTATCTTCCTCATCTATCCTTCTCCTTCCTTCTTTTCTTTACCGCGTCTATCGTCTTCTCTCTTTTACATCCTTATTCTCAGTTCATCTCCTTCTCTCTCTCTCTTTTCCTTATCCGCCCTTCTATATTTTGCTGGGTCTTTCATCCTTTTCCCTCTTGCCCTATTCCTCTCCTCCTGTCTTTCACTCTCGCGGGCTCTGTAGGGACCGACAACAAGTCTCAAGGTGACAGTGTTCTTCTCGTCCTCTCATCGACAACACGCTATTTTTCGCACATCGTCCCTCACCTCCATTTCTCAAGATGCGCCGTAATCTGGTGTTTGGTCTACTCCTGTTTCACCTTTGTCGCGTTTGTGTCTTGGCTTTATTTCACTCTTCGGATCTGCGTGTGTGTGTGTGTGTGTGTGTGTGTGTGTGTGTGTGTGTGTGTGTGTGTGTGTGTGTGTGTGTTTTCTCTTTTTACGTGTTCTATTTTTTCAAAACTTTTTTCGTGATTTTTTTCCCTTCGTGTTTTCTCGTTTCATATTTGTCATCGCCTTTTTTACTTTTGAAGCCAGTCATTCATTTTTATTTTTGATCTCCTTCTTTCCTCTATGCTTTAACTCTGTGTCTTTCATTCTTTTTAAAAGATTTTTTCTATATCTGGAATCCTTGACATTTCCCTCCACCCTTCCGTTTTCCTTCCATCGTTGTCTCCCTTCTCTTTATCTCCTCATCTTTCATCCTACACACACACACACACACACACACACACACACACACACACACACACACACACACACACACACACACACACACACACACACACACACACACACACACACACACACACACACACACACACACACACACACACACACACACACACACACACACACACACACACACACACACACACACACACACACACACACACACACACACACACACACACACACACACACACACACACACACATGGCAGGGAGAGGCTAGGAATAGCGATATTACTGAGTTTTATTTCCGTTTCTATTCATCTATTTATTCATTCATTACCAATATTATAAATTTTTTTCCCTTGGCTAGTTTCCTTACTGTGGGGAAAAAATACACGTCTTTCACCTCCTGGAACTGTTTTAGCGTGGCTGCAGGTACTCTAAGAGACACAACGTGGCGCGGAGGTTGGATCAGCCAGGAGATATTTTGAAACATTTGTTTCCAAATCCCCACTACCTTCAAAAGGCTGTAGTTGAAGTGACACGGTTGTTAATGGTGTTTCACTTTTCTTTTGACAAATTAAAACGATTTCTGCGTTGTTAACAGGAGAAACACTCATCATAACTAGACTAATCATCCTTGTGGTCTTGGAGAATAGCTGTGGTGAGAGAGCAAGGCGTATCTAAATATGGGCCTTTTGTTGTGAGCATCGTGGTGATGGTGAGGGGATGTGCTATTGACTGAGAGTTGCTTGGTGAGAGACAGCAGACCGGTACTCACACTTAAGCACCATTGAGAAAGCTATCATCTGTTATAAGAAGTGCAAAAATAAGTAAAAGAAAAAAAAAAGCAAATCTAGTGAACTATTTTGACAACATACAAATGTTAGTCCTCAGAATAAAAAAGCAGAAATAGAGTTTTACGTTTCCAACACTCATATTCACACTTATATTCAGACATATATTAAAACAGAGATTCCACAAAATGACATAACATCTGGCCGTGACGTCACATTCCTAGCAGCATTCGATGTTTGCTTATTACAATGCCAAACAATCAACAAGACTCAAGTAAACAACGCTCCATTTCAATGCAATGCCACCGAGTTCATCCAATCTGAAAACCTGAATAACCAAAGAATAGCAGTACAGGAACCACTTGTCAGGTTGTAAAGGAGCACAATGGTTTTATAGAGGAGAATTTCGACATGGTGTAGGATTTACTCCACAAATGAGAGAGAGAGAGAGAGAGAGAGAGAGAGAGAGAGAGAGAGAGAGAGAGAGAGAGAGAGAGAGAGAGAGAGAGAGAGAGAGAGAGAGAAGAAGAAGAAAGAAGAAAGAGAAGAAGAGAAGAAGAAGAAGAAGAAGAAGAAGAAGAAGAAGAAGAAGAAGAAGAAGAAGAAGAAGAAGAAGAAGAAGAAGAAGAAGAAGAAGAAGAAGAAGAAGAAGAAGAAGAAGAAGAAGAAGAAGAAGAAGAAGAAGAAGAAGAAGAAGAAGAAGAAGAAGAAGAAGAAGAAGAAGAAGAAGAAGAAGAAGAAGAAGAAGAAGAAGAAGAAGAAGAAGAAGAAGAAGAAGAAGAAGAAGAAGAAGAAGAAGAAGAAGAAGAAGGAGAAGAAGAAGAAAAGAAGAAAAGGAAGAAGAAGATACTGCCACTGCCAAATTTTGCATTAGTAGAGCACCTTTGTAAATCTTCCTGTAAAGATGACAAAAACCGACCTAACAACACAATGGACACTTCCAGACACCTTGATGGCAATCCCTCAAGTGCTACACATTATGCTTCATTACTCACGATATCTTCTCGGCAGGACAAACTGAGAATGAAAAGAAATAGTTGTATTCGAAGCCTGTTTAACAACTGAGCGATTCACAAGGAGGGAAGGTGAGTGAGGGAGCGCGAAGAAAGGGAAGGAAAGGGAAAGGAAGGGAAGGGAGGGGAAGGACATGGAGAAGGACAGGAAGAGAAATTCTTAATGGAGGAATTAGCAATTGTTAAGATGGTAGATGTGAGGGAGAAAAAGAGAGAGAAAGACGGAAAGAGAGAGACAGACAAACAGACGACGAGAAATATATAATAAATGTTGACAGAAAGGCAAAATAATATAGATAAAAATAAAAAAAGAAGTAAAACAAATATGGAGAAAGACAAGCAGACATACTATCACAGAAAAGAAGAGAATTGTGGGTATGCCATGTAGTAAATAAACAGGAGGGAAGGGTAGAATGTGTGTGTGTGTGTGTGTGTGTGTGTGTGTGTGTGTGTGTGTGTGTGTGTTCTGGGAAGGTTAACGATTCAAGGAGGCATGTGGTGGGATTCGAACCTACGCATGGACGTCTGCCGGATCCCACACTCACCTTTTCCCACGCTCGTCTTTTCTTTATATTTTCGGCAATTCGCTTTTTATTCCCTCACCATTCATTTTCTTTTCTACCTCATTTCTTTTTTATTTACTTTTAGTGATTCTGCTTTTTTATCCCTAATGTTCTTTCTCCATAAACATTTTTTTTCCTATTTTCCCTTTTCCTTAAATGTTTTTTTTTTTACTTGTATAATAATAGTTCATTTGATCATTATTAGTGGTGTTTGTGCATCTTGTCCATCGTAACACTTCATTTTGCTTCCTTTGTGTTCTTTTCCTTCTCTTCCGTATTTGTTATTTCATATGAGTTCTCTGGATATCTTATTTATTCATTTGTTTATTTATCTATTTATTATCTATTATATATATATATATATATATATATATATATATATATATATATATATATATATATATATATATATATATATATATATATATATATATATATATATATATATATATATATATATATATATATATATATATATATATATATATATATATATATATATATATATATATATATATATATATATATATATATATATATATATATATATATATATATATATATATATATATATATATATATATATATATATATATATATATATATATATATATATATATATATATATATATATATATATATATATATATATATATATATATATATATATATATATATATATATATATATATATATATATATATATATATATATATATATATATATATATATATATATATATATATATATATATATATATATATATATATATATATATATATATATATATATATATATATATATATATATATATATATATATATATATATATATATATATATATATATATATATATATATATATATATATATATATATATATATATATATATATATATATATATATATATATATATATATATATATATATATATATATATATATATATATATATATATATATATATATATATATATATATATATATATATATATATATATATATATATATATATATATATATATATATATATATATATATATATATATATATATATATATATATATATATATATATATATATATATATATATATATATATATATATATATATATATATATATATATATATATATATATATATATATATATATATATATATATATATATATATATATATATATATATATATATATATATATATATATATATATATATATATATATATATATATATATATATATATATATATATATATATATATATATATATATATATATATATATATATATATATATATATATATATATATATATATATATATATATATATATATATATATATATATATATATATATATATATATATATATATATATATATATATATATATATATATATATATATATATATATATATATATATATATATATATATATATATATATATATATATATATATATATATATATATATATATATATATATATATATATATATATATATATATATATATATATATATATATATATATATATATATATATATATATATATATATATATATATATATATATATATATATATATATATATATATATATATATATATATATATATATATATATATATATATATATATATATATATATATATATATATATATATATATATATATATATATATATATATATATATATATATATATATATATATATATATATATATATATATATATATATATATATATATATATATATATATATATATATATATATATATATATATATATATATATATATATATATATATATATATATATATATATATATATATATATATATATATATATATATATATATATATATATATATATATATATATATATATATATATATATATATATATATATATATATATATATATATATATATATATATATATATATATATATATATATATATATATATATATATATATATATATATATATATATATATATATATATATATATATATATATATATATATATATATATATATATATATATATATATATATATATATATATATATATATATATATATATATATATATATATATATATATATATATATATATATATATATATATATATATATATATATATATATATATATATATATATATATATATATATATATATATATATATATATATATATATATATATATATATATATATATATATATATATATATATATATATATATATATATATATATATATATATATATATATATATATATATATATATATATATATATATATATATATATATATATATATATATATATATATATATATATATATATATATATATATATATATATATATATATATATATATATATATATATATATATATATATATATATATATATATATATATATATATATATATATATATATATATATATATATATATATATATATATATATATATATATATATATATATATATATATATATATATATATATATATATATATATATATATATATATATATATATATATATATATATATATATATATATATATATATATATATATATATATATATATATATATATATATATATATATATATATATATATATATATATATATATATATATATATATATATATATATATATATATATATATATATATATATATATATATATATATATATATATATATATATATATATATATATATATATATATATATATATATATATATATATATATATATATATATATATATATATATATATATATATATATATATATATATATATATATATATATATATATATATATATATATATATATATATATATATATATATATATATATATATATATATATATATATATATATATATATATATATATATATATATATATATATATATATATATATATATATATATATATATATATATATATATATATATATATATATATATATATATATATATATATATATATATATATATATATATATATATATATATATATATATATATATATATATATATATATATATATATATATATATATATATATATATATATATATATATATATATATATATATATATATATATATATATATATATATATATATATATATATATATATATATATATATATATATATATATATATATATATATATATATATATATATATATATATATATATATATATATATATATATATTTTTTTTTTTTTTTTATCATACTGTTTTAAGTTAAGCAGGAGTGTGACCTCAGTGTGACTTTAACAACGATATTCAGAAATGCCTTGCTGTCTCACCAAGGCAATTTTCCAAGGACACAGAGACAACTAGCCGGGTTTGCAAGACTATAATAATGGCTGGTATTGCAAGAGGGGGATAACCCTCATGACCCTACTTTCGAGAAAATACGCTTTAAAGTTAGCCACTTGTTACGCATGGAAGGAAGGGCATACTATGCTATTATCATACATCAAAATAAAGGTCTCGAAGAGTTCTGTTTTGTCACTTTATTTTCATCTCCGCCTCCTAAAAAAAAAAAAAAAAAAAAAACTTTACCTACAGTTACTAGGCAAAAAAGTTACCCAGGGTAGGTTAGTTTTTTTTTTCTCAGGGTCTTATGATGTAATGTATAATACCAATACCAAAAGAAAAACCCAAGAAATTTTTGTAATCAAATTTTTTTTTCTTGTGAAAAAAAATTGTTTCGCTACCTCCAGCACCTATTTTCCGAGAATTTATTAGTTATCAATGAAATTACATTACTTTATCATAAAACGAGTAGTATGTTACAAAGACTACGTTACCTGACTGCATTACATAATAAAAAGTATTTTATTTAAATAAAAGTTGAATACTATTAACCTGAAAAATTAGTGAAAAAATTCGTATGATCATTTTGGTTGACTCTCATCCTTTACATCAAGTTCATTATCAGGAACGATCTTTTATGCGGAAGCAAGGCACAATGGTGTGGGTCTGTGGAGAAAGATCAAGCAGGATTAAAAGCCGTGTTGTTTTCCGCACGTGGTCCCCTCTGCAAGTAAACAGTTTGTGATTGGCAGAGCGCCGGGGCGTAGCGAGATGCTCGCAGTTGATTGGGTCGCGCACAACTACCACCAACCGCGGGTTATCCCTAGCTTGCACTCACTTCCAATGTTAGTCTCGATTTTTTTTGTGTGAGTTTCGCTCGACTTTAGACCTTCAGAACACCCACCAAATGGTCAATTCTGGT
>NC_059268.1:1029192-1037272 GCF_017591435.1 Portunus trituberculatus
TTACATCCCGTACCTATTTACTGCTAGGTGAACAGGGGCTACACATTAAGAGGCTTGCCCATTTGCCTCGCCGCGCCGAGATGTGTGTGTGTGAGTGTGTTTCACTGTTTGATCTGCTGCAGTCTCTGACGAGACAGCCAGACGTTACCATACGGAACGAGCTCAGAGCTCATTATTTCCGATCTTCGGATAGCCCTGAGACCAGCAGGCACACACCACACACCGGGACAACATGGTCACAACTCCTCGATTTACATCCCGTACCTACTCACTGCTAGGTGAACAGGGCTACACGTGAAAGGAGACACACCTAAATATCTCCACCCGGCCGGGGAATCGAACCCCGGTCCTCTGGATTGTGAAGCCAGCGCTCTAACCACTGAGCTACCGGGCGTGTGTGTGTGTGTGTGTGTGTGTGTGTGTGAAAAGATAATCCACGAAGGATACAATATCACCGGATGGAGATATATTGTAACATAAGAAACAAACACCACACACGACTAGAACAGATATCAGCCAGCCGTCTCCCTGACACACACACTAGAGATGTATCATGTCGAATTTCAGACATCCGCGGATGCGGATGTATATGCGATGTCATTTTGCGGATGCAAATGCGGATGCGGATGTCAGTCTCTACTAAAATGCGGATGCAAATGCGGATGCGGATATCAAAATATGACATCCTCGCGGATGCGATGCGGATGCGGATGTTTTTACGTCAAACGTTCTCACCAGAGAGCACCCCCCCTCCCGAAAAAAAAGCCTGTTTCAACGTCAGACCATGCAGACAGGAGAAGTAACAAATAAAAACAAGGTGGGAGAACCAAAATACTGCCAAATGAGTTCGAATGGTGTCTTAATAGTTGATACTTCTCTCTTTGAAAGTATGTAAATCATAGGAAGACGTAAATACAGACACAGGAAAGTAGTTGCAGAGTATACTAGTGGAAGTAAAGTGGAAGTAATTTTTGTTACAATAAAGTTTTATGACGAGTTTCAGCCACACATTTTGTGTGTTACCAGGATGCGGGACGTGGACCCAACTCGTCGTGCATCCCACCGACCACTTTCCCCAACCTCCGCCCTTTTGAAAGTGGTTTACTAGAAATCTATATATAACCAACTGATTGAACTGATATTATAAACCCATATTTATTATTTAATATTTAAAGTTCAAGATGGGCAGGTTTCGTTTCAAAAACAGTAGCTTATCTACCTTTTCTGGCAAAAGCCGATTACGCTTAGCGTCATATATCAAGCCAGCACTACTAAACAGCTGCTCACTAGGAACGCTACTAGGTGGACAGGACAGATACTGGCATGCTACCTTTGCCAAATCAGGGTAGACGGTCTTCATTGTCTTCCACCATTGCAAACTATCTTGACTGGTTCCACTTATTCTTTTATCTGTGTGATATTTCTCAATATCTTTCATGAGTAAAGTTCTTACAGATGAGTTTTCTGCTTCATCATCGCTGCTGGAGGCAAGAATAGAAGTCATTGCTTCATCTATTGTTCCACAAGTGGCAGGTGTTTCACTCATATCATCTCTTCTTCGTTTCCTTCTTGGTTCTCCATCTTCCTCTTCTAGAATAGTCGTCTGACAAAGCTCCTCACATACTCTGGCAAGTGATAATTTTACTTGATGTGTGACGTGAGATGAAGAAAAAAATTTACTCTTGTACCTTGGGTCAATATATGTTGCAATTCTGTAAAGATCTTCATTTTCAATCGAAGAAAATCTTTTCTCGACATCAGCTCGCATTGCTTCTTTCATGAAGTTTACTGCCTGTGTTGCTTGTCTGTCTTCATTTAACTCAACCACTGATCCTAAGCCTGGTTCATCTTCAGAACTTGTATCTGAAGTAAGAGTTTCTTGAACAGGGTTAGAAACTACTGAATCTGATGTGGTGTGCTGAAGAGTGTGTTTTAAGGACTTTACAATTGGAATCACTTCAGCTGCTGTTGATGTGGAGTCACTTAGTTTTTTTGTGATATCTTCATAAGGTTGTAAGGCATGTACACATTTACGCATACAACCACTCAGTATTGCTGAGCTGTTTGATTTTGAGTTGGTAGCAGCATACACACACAGATTCCTTTATTTCTAGTGTTCTTCTTAGCATGTGTAAGGTGCTATTCCATCTTGTGGGTGTATCATGAATAACAGAGTTTAGGTATTTGCAGCCTGTCCTGAATCCTTTTAAGTTCATCTTGTGCCATAGTTGAGTGATGGAAGTGCGTAGCAATACTACGAGTTTTTTTTAGCATGTTTTCTATATCACAATGTGATGATAACCCAGTTTTAACAATCAGCTGTATTTTATGCACAGTACAATCCAGATTATTTACACCTGAGAGAAACAGAGCTTTTTTCATATTTGCTCCAGCATCACGCAGAACACAGTGGACATTTGTACTTGATATGTTCCACTTCATCAGCATATTATCAAACATTTTGGAAATATAATATCCTGTATGTCGTTCTTCCAGTGGTTCAGCACCTAGCACAAAGTTTGTTCTTTCAAATTCCTTATTTATGGTGTGTGCAGTTAAACTCAGCAATGAGACACCTGCTGAGGTATCTGACCACACATCAGTTGTGAAGGAAAGTTTGTTGTCTTGCTTCACTTCATCAATTATCTCTTTTATTTTCTTGAAAACAGACTCATACATATCACTACATATCATTGATGAATAAAAATTTCGCTGCTTTAAACTGTATAGTGGAGCAGCTTCAGTCATCAGTCTCATGAATCCTATGTCCTCAACATGACTGAAAGGCAAATCATCCATGACTAACATTTCTGCAATGCATTTATCCAGTTTCTTTGCCTTAGGGTTAGAAGCATCCCATAATTTTGCACTCTGAAAATACTCAGCAACATTCCTTTGCTTAGCATATGTCTTTGCTTTTTGCAAAGGTGTTTTTTCTGTATTTATTTTTTCTTCCAACTTCTTTCTCTCTTTTGCCATTAACTCTTCAAACTGTTCTTTATGCACTGATTTCAAGTGGTTTCTCAAAGCTGTAGTTCCACGTCCCTTTCGTGAATAATCTTTCTCGCACAACAGACACTGTGCTAGGTCACTTGACTTGCTCTTAAAATATTTCCACACTTCACTGCTATGTGACGCCATTTTCAGCTGCTGTAGCAGTCAGCACTGAACAGTAAGGCTTTTGTAAACTTGATTATAATATCCTTTTAAACCATCACTGGCAAACTGTATTATCAGCGAGCAAGCAAGGAAGGAGCAGTACTACTTCCTTCAGGCAAACTCTTACCAACTGATGACCTAGCTGCCAGTATACTGTCACGTGTAGGACTTGTGCTCAGAATGCCAATTTACAACTTATGGATCAGCATTATAAATTTTCGAGATCCTTAGCAATGTGAAAGAAAATTACTTCAGTCTAATGCTTCATTGCATCAAATTCTAGTAAGAAATACCTCGAAAAGTCCTCTATAGCAGTAATAATGATAATAATAATAATAAAACAATAGCTAATATTACCCTTCCTCTGTGAAAATCTCTTCATCGGCAACTCACGGTATCAGGGGAAACAGGCGACAACAGGGAAACTCGTGCGATAAGAAGAGCTCAGCGCTGCCGTTTCATATTTTTTCAATATTATTATTTGTATAATTATGGAAACATTTGCATTAAAAGTATTTAAAGAAGAAGCACTGAATTCTACCATGTGAAGTGGGAATACGGTATAAGACTGCAATGTACGACATTACTCATCCACACGAAACACATTACAATCTCTCTCTCTCTCTCTCTCTCTCTCTCTCTCTCTCTCTCTCTCTCTCTCTCTCTCTCTCTCTCTCTCTCCAGCAGTAAGGCATCGGGGTGAGAGTGAGCAAGGGTGATAAGCCTCCTCTCTATCTCCTCTTCATCCTCCTCACACACACACAAACACACACACACACACAGTGACTCACTCATCTGTGTTACTAAGTATCTAACATTCCACCATTCACAGTTTGCAGTTTATTTACTATGTTTGTACTTCATAGTCACTAAGTAAAATTCGCCCCTCCTCCTGACCTTCCCTAAATTCTAGACACATTACGTTGTGTAAGTTTGAAAGGAAATGAATCCGTGATATTATTTGCTTTAGTTTTACTAGATAATTAATTCATTAGACGCACATCACTAAATTTACTACACATTTCTAACCTCTGTCTGAACTCTGCTGTCTGTAAGCAGCAGGCAGTACTCTGCTGGTCTGTATCTGTAACTGCGTGTCTATACTCTATATTACGAGTATATTACTCTATAATATATAGGTTGTGCAATACAACACACATCCGCATCCACACATCCTCTGTTGAATGCGGATGCGGATGCGATGCGGATGTATATTACATCACAAATGCGGATGCGGATGCGGATGCGGATGTTCAGTTTATCACAACTGCGGATGCGGATGCGGATGCGGATGTGAAAGAATATGCGGATGTTCCCGGATGCGAATGCGGATGCGGATATCCGACACACACACACAGAGAGAGAGAGAGAGAGAGAGAGAGAGAGATGGAGGTGGAGGTGACGGACTCTCTCTCTCTCTCTCTCTCTCTCTCTCTCTCTCTATCAATGGAGAGATTGGAAGGAAAGTGAAGAAGCCAAAAGGAGGCAAGTCTATTGGTCGAAGTGGAATAAAACAGGGTCAAGTAATATGACATGACTTTTATAAAAGGGAGATGGAGGGAAAGGGGGAGTGAAAGAGAGAGAGAGAGGAGAGGGAAGGAGAGAAAGGAATGAGAGGGAAGTGGATGGAGGTAAGGAGTTATAGGGAGAAGAGAGGAGGAGGAGTAAGGAGGTAGAGGCAGGGAGGGTGGAGACACGTGACGCTGAGCCCCGCTATGATAAGCTTCTGGCATTCTATATCCATTATACTATTATTTTTCTCTATTTTAGTTATATCAAGAAAGAAATTATCTGCTAATGTCAACTATAAGTGCATGCACATAATTCACATTCTCATATTATAATAACATTGAAAGTCAAGTGAAACATGGTCTCGTGATATACGGCCTACCTTGTACTGAAGTTAAAACCTCAGTCTAACTACACCAAGAGATTAGTTTTCTTGCACGATTCTCTCCCTTACTATATTCCTACTTTTTTTGTTTTTATCTCCGCTCAGGTTACGTTAAGATAGGTTAGTGAAAAGTAATCATTTCGTACTCGGTTTACTCGGTTTCACAGTGTAATCAATACCGAAATACTCGGTTTGCAGAAAGTACTCGGTTCGCCCATCACTACTAAACCGTTGGCCGTCTCGCTGCTCGCCTGAGATTTTAAAATGACTCATTCGCAGTAGACATGGGTGTATACAACTTGCCACAAATATGTACATAATAATAATAATAATAATAATAATAATAATAATAATAATGTTTCCTCCAGGTAGAGGTCAGCCGAGCCTTAATCTGGTGCACCTCACAGCCTCCACAAATGCACACGCCTTCCCACTGCTGCGGTATTTAGTAATGATTAGTATTTCCTTAAAAAATGCACTTTATACTGTATAAAACTTTACAAAATTATAACTTTAACAGTCAGCTGCCGCGTACTTCCAGTCGACCGCTTTGGGGTGCGTTACTGCAATGGCGGCGCGGCTCTGCTGTTCCGTGTCAAATCCAGATCTACTGTTATCTGTGACTTAACCAATGTGTAGTTTTAAATTTAAGTCTTTTGTCTTTTAGTATGAAGTAACGCAACTGTGAGTATTTTGGGGACTTTTTTTTCTTTCCTTTACAGCAAAAGAGATTGTTAATTTTTCCTTTTCTTTGTTCCTTTTTTCCCAGTAAAATGCGTTATTGTCAGTTTAAACTTTCTAATACAAAAAAGAAATGTCATTGTATTTAGTTACCATATTCTCTTTTCAGCTTTTCATCTAATGAGCACAAAACAATACATATATGATGATTTTTTCTTCAGTTTTCACCAAAGACAAAAAATGATATGACTTCTTTCACATTTTTTCACTAGGCACCAAAAAATGCACTGCTTTCTTCTTTCACCTTATAGATAATTCATTTTTTTCCCTCTCAATTCTTCGCCTCATACAAGACACACAAGTCCTTCCCCAAACTTCCACCTTTGTTACAAAACAACCACAGGAATGGCTATCATCTCCCATCCACACCAACACCACCACAAACCACAATGCACGGTACAAACCAACACTAACACAACCACCAGTACCAGGACCTCCACTTCCCTTCCACTGTAACCTCTCCACAGCAAAGCCAACACAGAAACACCTAACACTGCCTGCCAACACTCACACCAATACAGCATCACAACATCACAGCAGCCTTCACCCTGCACCACTCACTTAGAGAGAGAGAGAGAGAGAGAGAGAGAGAGAGAGAGAGAGAGAGAGAGAGAGAGAGAGAGAGAGAGAGAGAGAGAGAGAGAGAGAGAGAGAGAGAGAGAGAGAGAGAGAGAGAGAGAGAGAGAGAGAGAGAAGAGAGAAACAGAGAAGTAGAGACAGAAAGACAGAAACAGAGAGAGAAAGAGAGAAAGAAAGAGAGAAACAGACAGAGAGACAGAGAGACAGAGAGAGAGAGAAAGAAAGAAAAAGAGAAACAGGAACACAGAGTAAAGACAGAGACAGAGACAGAGAGAAAGAAAAAAAGAAAGAGAGAAACAGGGACACAGAGAGAGAAAAAGAAATTCATCCTGAGTCTACATAATCATACCATCTTGACGAAAACTAAATAAAATAAACCAAAAAAGATGAGGTTTATGGTGCCACACACAACACACACACACACACACACACACACACACACACACACACACACACACACACACACACACACACACACACACACTACAGGAACAAGGGAGGTAGCTCAAAAAGACTTATATTTAGGCAGCAGTGACAAAGCAGTAAGTGAGAAACCTGTACTAAACGAAAAGCAGCAAATTGTCAACAAGAAAACCTTTAGGGCAACACACACTACTCATTTTTAGGTCCATATTCTGAAATGATGCTTTGCTCTCTCACCATCACTACTCTTCAGAGGCTCCAATTAAAGGTGGTCATGTTTTTAAGAGTATTTTTATGGTTTTGGTGAAGGATTGGCAAGATTTCTAGTTTATCATAAGGAGATAGTCGAGGCTGTATTGCAAGAGGGGGGATAACCCTCAAAATTGGTGAAATTGAGTTACGGGTGGCAACGTGCTCACATAGGGTGTCAAAAGGTCCTAAGCACGTCGGCCATACCAGAATTGACCATTTGGTGGGTGTTCTGAAGGTCTAAAGTCGAGCGAAACTCACACAAAAAAAATCGAGACTAACATTGGAAGTGAGTGCAAGCTAGGGATGACCCGCGGTTGGTGGTAGTTGTGCGCGACCCAATCAACTGCGAGCGTCTCGCTACGCCCCGGCGCTCTGCCAATCACAAACTGTTTACTTGCAGACGGGGGACCACGTGCGGAAAACAACACGGCTTTTAATCCTGCTTGATCTTTCTCCACAGACCCACACCATTGTGCCTTGCTTACGCATAAAAGATCGTTCCTGATAATGAACTTAACTGTCTCAAGCCAGTGTAAAGGATGAGAGTCAACCAAAATGATCATACGAATTTTTTCACTAACTTTTCAGGTTAATAGTACTCAACTTTTATTTAAAAAGAATACTTTTTATTATGTAATGCAGTCAGGTAACGTAGTCTTTGTAACATACTACTCGTTTTATCATAAAGTAATGTAATTTCATTGATAACTAATAAATTCTTGGAAAATAGGTGCTGGAGGTAGCGAAACAATTTTTTTTTCACAAGAAAAAAAAAATTTGATTACAAAAATTTCTTGGGTTTTTCTTTTGGTATTGGTATTATACATTACATCATAAGACCCTGAGAAAAAAAAAAAAACTAACCTACCCTGGGTAACTTTTTTGGCTAGTAACTGTAGGTAAAGTTTGTTGTTGTTTTTTTTTGTTATTTTTTTAGGAGGCGGAGATGAAAATAAAGTGACAAAACAGAACTCTTCGAGACCTTTATTTTGATGTATGATAATAGTATAGTATGCCCTTCCTTCCATGCGT
>NC_059268.1:1037772-1050788 GCF_017591435.1 Portunus trituberculatus
ATATATATATATATATATATATATATATATATATATATATATATATATATATATATATATATATATATATATATATATATATATATATATATATATATATATATATATATATATATATATATATATATATATATATATATATATATATATATATATATATATATATATATATATATATATATATATATATATATATATATATATATATATATATATATATATATATATATATATATATATATATATATATATATATATATATATATATATATATATATATATATATATATATATATATATATATATATATATATATATATATATATATATATATATATATATATATATATATATATATATATATATATATATATATATATATATATATATATATATATATATATATATATATATATATATATATATATATATATATATATATATATATATATATATATATATATATATATATATATATATATATATATATATATATATATATATATATATATATATATATATATATATATATATATATATATATATATATATATATATATATATATATATATATATATATATATATATATATATATATATATATATATATATATATATATATATATATATATATATATATATATATATATATATATATATATATATATATATATATATATATATATATATATATATATATATATATATATATATATATATATATATATATATATATATATATATATATATATATATATATATATATATATATATATATATATATATATATATATATATATATATATATATATATATATATATATATATATATATATATATATATATATATATATATATATATATATATATATATATATATATATATATATATATATATATATATATATATATATATATATATATATATATATATATATATATATATATATATATATATATATATATATATATATATATATATATATATATATATATATATATATATATATATATATTTTAAGTTATTAGTTCTGTTAAAGAGAGATTTATTTATAATCTCTGACATTAATGTTACCTTAGTGTGACCTCAGTGTGACTTTAACAACGATATTCAGAAATGCCTTGCTGTCTCACCAAGGCAATTTTCCAAGGACACAGAGACAACTAGCCGGGTTTGCAAGACTATAATAATGGCTGGTATTGCAAGAGGGGGATAACCCTCATGACCCTACTTTCGAGAAAATACGCTTTAAAGTTAGCCACTTGTTACGCATGGAAGGAAGGGCATACTATGCTATTATCATACATCAAAATAAAGGTCTCGAAGAGTTCTGTTTTGTCACTTTATTTTCATCTCCGCCTCCTAAAAAAATAACAAAAAAAAAAACAACAAACTTTACCTACAGTTACTAGCCAAAAAAGTTACCCAGGGTAGGTTAGTTTTTTTTTTTCAGGGTCTTATGATGTAATGTATAATACCAATACCAAAAGAAAAACCCAAGAAATTTTTGTAATCAAATTTTTTTTTCTTGTGAAAAAAAATTGTTTCGCTACCTCCAGCACCTATTTTCCAAGAATTTATTAGTTATCAATGAAATTACATTACTTTATCATAAAACGAGTAGTATGTTACAAAGACTACGTTACCTGACTGCATTACATAATAAAAAGTATTTTATTTAAATAAAAGTTGAATACTATTAACCTGAAAAATTAGTGAAAAATTCGTATGATCATTTTGGTTGACTCTCATCCTTTACATCAAGTTCATTATCAGGAACGATCTTTTATGCGTAAGCAAGGCACAATGGTGTGGGTCTGTGGAGAAAGATCAAGCAGGATTAAAAGCCGTGTTGTTTTCCGCACGTGGTCCCCTCTGCAAGTAAACAGTTTGTGATTGGCAGAGCGCCGGGGCGTAGCGAGATGCTCGCAGTTGATTGGGTCGCGCACAACTACCACCAACCGCGGGTTATCCCTAGCTTGCACTCACTTCCAATGTTAGTCTCGATTTTTTTTGTGTGAGTTTCGCTCGACTTTAGACCTTCAGAACACCCACCAAATGGTCAATTCTGGTATGGCCGACGTGCTTAGGACCTTTTGACACCCTATGTGAGCACGTTGCCACCCGTAACTCAATTTCACCAATTTTGAGGGTTATCCCCCTCTTGCAATACAGCCTCGACTATCTCCTTATGATAAACTAGAAATCTTGCCAATCCTTCACCAAAACCATAAAAATACTCTTAAAAACATGACCACCTTTAATTGGAGCCTCTGAAGAGTAGTGATGGTGAGAGAGCAAAGCATCATTTCAGAATATGGACCTAAAAATGAGTAGTGTGTGTTGCCCTAAAGGTTTTCTTGTTGACAATTTGCTGCTTTTCGTTTAGTACAGGTTTCTCACTTACTGCTTTGTCACTGCTGCCTAAATATAAGTCTTTTTGAGCTACCTCCCTTGTTCCTGTAGTGTGTGTGTGTGTGTGTGTGTGTGTGTGTGTGTGTGTGTGTGTGTGTGTGTGTGTGTGTGTGTGTGTGTGTGTGTGTGTGTACTTGAGTGTGGCACCATAAACCTCATCTTTTTTGGTTTATTTTATTTAGTTTTCGTCAAGATGGTATGATTATGTAGACTCAGGATGAATTTCTTTTCTCTCTCTGTGTCCCTGTTTCTCTCTTTCTTTTTTTTCTCTCTCTGTCTCTGTCTCTGTCTTTACTCTGTGTTCCTGTTTCTCTTTTCTTTCTTCTCTCTCTCTCTCTCTCTTTGCTCTGTGTCCCTGTTTCTCTCTTTCTCTCTTTCTCTCTCTGTCTCTGTCTTTCTGTCTCTACTTCTCTCTCTCTCTCTCTCTCTCTCTCTCTCTCTCTCTCTCTCTCTCTCTCTCTCTCTCTCTCTCTCTCTCTCTCTCTCTCTCTCTCTGAGTGGTGCAGGGTGAAGGCTGCTGTGATGTTGTGATGCTGTATTGGTGTGAGTGTTGGCAGGCAGTGTTAGGTGTTTCTGTGTTGGCTTTGCTGTGGAGAGGTTACAGTGGAAGGGAAGTGGAGGTCCTGGTACTGGTGGTTGTGTTAGTGTTGGTTTGTACCGTGCATTGTGGTTTGTGGTGGTGTTGGTGTGGATGGGAGATGATAGCCATTCCTGTGGTTGTTTTGTAACAAAGGTGGAAGTTTGGGGAAGGACTTGTGTGTCTTGTATGAGGCGAAGAATTGAGAGGGAAAAAAATGAATTATCTATAAGGTGAAAGAAGAAAGCAGTGCATTTTTTGGTGCCTAGTGAAAAAATGTGAAAGAAGTCATATAATTTTTGTCTTTGGTGAAAATTGAAGAAAAAATCATCATATATGTATTGTTTTGTGCTCATTAGATGAAAAGCTGAAAAGAGAATATGGTAACTAAATACAATGACATTTCTTTTTTGTATTAGAAAGTTTAAACTGACAATAACGCATTTTTACTGGGAAAAAAAGGGAACAAAGAAAAGGAAAAATTAACAATCTCTTTTGCTGTAAAGGAAAGAAAAAAGTCCCCAAAATACTCACAGTTGCGTTACTTCATACTAAAAGACAAAAGACTTAAATTTAAAACTACACATTGGTTAAGTCACAGATAACAGTAGATCTGGATTTGACACGGAACAGCAGAGCCGCGCCGCCATTGCAGTAACGCACCCCAAAGCGGTCGACTGGAAGTACGCGGCAGCTGACTGTTAAAGTTATAATTTTGTAAAGTTTTATACAGTAAAAGTGCATTTTTTAAGGAAATACTAATCATTACTAAATACCGCAGCAGTGGGAAGGCGTGTGCATTTGTGGAGGCTGTGAGGTGCACCAGATTAAGGCTCGGCTGACCTCTACCTGGAGGAAACATTATTATTATTATTATTATTATTATTATTATTATTATGTACATATTTGTGGCAAGTTGTATACACCCATGTCTACTGCGAATGAGTAATTTTAAAATCTCAGGCGAGCAGCGAGACGGCCAACGGTTTAGTAGTGATGGGCGAACCGAGTACTTTCTGCAAACCGAGTATTTCGGTATTGATTACACTGTGAAACCGAGTAAACCGAGTACGAAATGATTACTTTTCACTAACCTATCTTAACGTAACCTGAGCGGAGATAAAAACAAAAAAAGTAGGAATATAGTAAGGGAGAGAATCGTGCAAGAAAACTAATCTCTTGGTGTAGTTAGACTGAGGTTTTTAACTTCAGTACAAGGTAGGCCGTATATCACGAGACCATGTTTCACTTGACTTTCAATGTTATTATAATATGGAATGTGAATTATGTGCATGCACTTATAGTTGACATTAGCAGATAATTTCTTTCTTGATATAACTAAAATAGAGAAAATAATAGTATAATGGATATAGAATGCCAGAAGCTTATCATAGCGGGGCTCAGCGTCACGTGTCTCCACCCTCCCTGCCTCTACCTCCTTACTCCTCCTCCTCTCTTCTCCCTATAACTCCTTACCTCCATCCACTTCCCTCTCATTCCTTTCTCTCCTTCCCTCTCCTCTCTCTCTCTCTTTCACTCCCTTTTTCCCTCCATCTCCCTTTTATAAAAGTCATGTCATATTACTTGACCCTGTTTTATTCCACTTCGACCAATAGACTTGCCTCCTTTTGGCTTCTTCACTTTCCTTCCAATCTCTCCATTGATAGAGAGAGAGAGAGAGAGAGAGAGAGAGAGAGAGTCACCTCCACTCCTCTCTCTCTCTCTCTCTCTCTCTCTCTCTCTCTCTCTCTCTCTCTCTCTCTTGTGTGTGTGTTTTGTTGTGGGTAACGTCTCCACCCGTCTTTATTTTATTGGGCATCACAGGGTGTGAAGGCAGCTGCCCCCGCCTTGCCGCAGCCTGCTGTGACGTAGTACAACCTGTGTGTGTGTGTGTGTGTGTGTGTGTGTGTGTGTGTGTGTGTGTGTGTGTGTGTGTCAGGGAGACGGCTGGCTGATATCTGTTCTAGTCGTGTGTGGTGTTTGTTTCTTATGTTACAATATATCTCCATCCGGTGATATTGTATCCTTCGTGGATTATCTTTTTCACACACACACACACACACACACGCGGTAGCTCAGTGGTTACCGGGGTTCGATTCCCCGGCCGGGTGGAGATATTTAGGTGTGTCTCCTTTCACGTGTAGCCCTGTTCACCTAGCAGTGAGTAGGTACGGGATGTAAATCGAGGAGTTGTGACCATGTTGTCCCGGTGTGTGGTGTGTGCCTGCTGGTCTCAGGGCTATCCGAAGATCGGAAATAATGAGCTCTGAGCTCGTTCCGTATGGTAACGTCTGGCTGTCTCGTCAGAGACTGCAGCAGATCAAACAGTGAAACACACTCACACACACACATCTCGGCGCGGCGAGGCAAATGGGCAAGCCTCTTAATGTGTAGCCCCTGTTCACCTAGCAGTAAATAGGTACGGGATGTAACTCGAGGGGTTGTGTGGAGTGTGGTGTGGTCTCAGTCCTACCCGAAGATCGGTCTATGAGCTCTGAGCTCGCTCCGTAATGGGGAAGACTGGCTGGGTGACCAGCAGACGACCACACACACACACACACACACACTCTCTCTCTCTCTCTCTCTCTCTCTCTCTCTCTCTCTCCAAGTCACACTAATGTAATTCTGAGTATTTATACACATAATATATGATGATTTTGTGAAGTTTTATGGCCTTAATTAGCTAATTTCAATAATTTGGATTCAAATCCTCGAGCGCGCGGCAAGCCCGGATATGGCTCCAAGCGCGGGTTCCGGCGGTCAGTAGTGAAGACTAAAGGGGTTAATGGGAAATTGTTGGCTCACTTTATTTGTCAGAGTTTGACTTTAAATCTCCCATCCGGGAGATTTAATGTCTGGGTGGTTGTGCGGCATGCACCGCCTTCTTCCCCAACAAAATACCGAAAAAAAATCTTTACTCCTTAGTTTGAAGGCTTGTATTACATTTTCAACGCATAAATTGAACATGTAATTGAATTATGAAAACCGAGTAAACCGAGTAGTACTCAGTCAAATCCAAAAACCGAGTAAACCGAGTACTACTCGGACCAAAACTGCCATCCCTACGGTTTAGCCAACGGACAGTCACTCAAGTCACTCGGTTCAAGTCAGTCGTGCTAGGGATACCTCTGCAGCCAAGAGTGAGGGGTTATAATTGTTACGTGCATGTTCAGGCATTTTGACATATCTGTGGAGACAATGAGACAGTGAAATGTGAATGATGTTGAAAGAGTTTTGTCCAACAATGGATTTACAGTGAAAGTGTGAAAAGCTTGTGTCGAGGCTCACATGAAAATGTTATTATGCGCGTGTGTGATGCAGTCGCTGGTGATGTCACTGTGCAGTGAGTAATGAAGTACAGTGAGGTGAATAAGGAGTGAACATTGTGAGTGGTGTAATGCACACAGATTTAACATTGTGAGTGGTGTATCCAACCGTGACGTGTGTAGGGCGACGCTGAGTGTTGTATGCGGAGTAATAAGTCAGTGGTACAGTGGAGAAGAACTGCTAGTGGTGACTTGAGGCGTACTATGTGAAACACTACAGTGAAATATAATGAGAGGTCACACAAAATGGCAGAGTGAGAGGCTGTAACTGGGACGTAATCCGAGACGCGTGCAACTGGTGGCAATGACTGCAGTTATGACATCTGGTGCCATATAGATAGTCAGTTTGGGAAAAGATAGTGACACTGGTGAAGAACAGTGACATGTTATTGACATCACTGTGACGTGGAAGTGTACTGTGGAGTGCTGTTAAGTGTTAAACTCACCTGATTACTAACGTGACTGCAACAAACCGATGAATGATTAATAGTGACTAGAATGGTAGGAAACAATGCCTAGGCAGTGACTGATAGTAACTACTGCGATATATTTCTTCGCGTTAATGATGTAAAAAAAATAAAGCCCGTCTCCGCGCTTTGTAAATAGTCTTCCTAAAAAAAAAAGAAAGAAAAGTTGTATTTTTGTTTATGAAATGATTTAGAGTACGCTAGTGCAACATCTGACATATATAAGGGGTGGGATAGTAAGACACCAACAGTGATGTCCACGCCAAGCGCAAACCTGGTGTCGCCACAGGAAGTAACACACGGTCACAGAGTGATGACAAGAGGCGTGAACTCACAGGTGTGAAGAAGAGATGAGCAAGTGGACAGCCAAAATCATGTAAAATAATTTATAAGTGATGCAAAATTTGCATTTTGTGTTTGAAATACAGCTGTAAGCTTAAAGTTGTATTTAAACATCCACCTGGTACTATATAAATTCTCGAGTTTGACTCGTATAACTGAGCGGTACAATGACACGGTTGTATGGATTTAGATATCGCTTTCAGGCATTGAATTAAACACAGTTAGCTTGCTTCACAGTGATTTTCATAGGTTCATGTTGGCTAGGAACTGAGATTTCGAGGTTTGAAATTTAAGGTCCGTTCTCCGGCTTTGGGTACGTTACCGCAGCTCGGCGATTTTCGTGTCAAATCCAGATCTACTGTTATCTGTGGTTAAGTTTATTTGTGAGAACAGTGGCGAGGAGGGAAGCGAGAGACGGCGATGAACAGTCGTCTTAGTCTTAATCTAAGCACAAACCTAGCAAGTAGCAGCCAATGGTGTACTGAAATCAAAAGCCATTACTATTTCTATTAAAACGTTTGTAGAAATAGTTCATAGTTAGGCGTAGTCATTGAGGCATGGTAGCTCTAGTTCTCTAAGCTTCATTCAGTCAGTCGGTCTCCTTGAAGTCTACTATTACTAAGATGGTGCGTGCATGCGTGTGTTGCAGGGCCGCCACCGCCCACTGCAATGTTACTGCATGTGTCATAAACAAAACATTCCCCATTATAGCTTGTGTATTGCCTGTCCCCTCGTGACACTGGGGGCAATGAAGGGAAGGGTTAAGAGGCTGAGAAAGAGAGAGAGAGAGAGAGAGAGAGAGAGAGAGAGAGAGAGAGAGAGAGAGAGAGAGAGAGAGAGAGAGAATCATTCTTTTTGATATGGAATAAGACTACACTACTACTATCTATACTTTTTTTCTTATGATATAGCCTATAGCGCCTGTAGGTATACTTGAAGAGTTTAGGAAGCGCTGTCCAGCTTCCACCCATTAGCGGAGCTGGCAATTTTATTTATAGTGGTACCCATATTGGGGCCCATGTCACCACCCAAGCGCATCTTTGGTGTAAGGCAATTACACCTCCACCTAGAACTTTGGTACCATGATGACCTGTAGGTAACTTGAAACCACTCGAAAAATGAAAAAGTTTCGGAATGGCACATGGCGGGATTCGAACCTACACTTGGATGTCTGTCCGATCCCACGCTCATTATCATATTCACTACTGTTTTCCTATTCTACTTTCGCTGATACTAGTAAATTTTATTGTCAATTCACTATTCCCATAGCCCTTAACCCACGACTGTCTAGAAAGAAAAGAATAGAATAAATACAAAGTGACTGATGGTAATAATGATAATAACATATAAATATTCCTATTACATAAAGGAAGTAAAGGTGTAAAATGAAGGAAAAAAGACCACGAAGACGGTAAAACAAAAGTAAGGCAGGTAAGAGAAACAGTCACCTGGAAGAATATGTTAGTATGTCCTTTATGTACTGCCCGTGCTCCGTTTTCTGGAAAACATTCTATTTATAGAATCAGTTTGGCTGGCTTGAGGTGACGTCACGTCTTCCCCTCAGTTCTCGCTCGCAGCCGCTTCAGGTGACACGTACGCCTCAGCCTCTCGTTTGCTCGGCTATACCTGTTGTGTCTTGTGATACTATTAAATACACGTTCATAATGGACTCAGGTGTATCCATGCTTAAGGACAATTACCACAAGAAGACTCTCTCTCTCTCTCTCTCTCTCTCTCTCTCTCTCTCTCTCTCTCTCTCTCTCTCTCTCAATTAATTAGTCTAATTAATTAGTAGAGTAATTAGTAGAAGTTCCATCGTAAGTTCGAGGATCGCAGAGACAAAACGACTGCCAAGGGTAGACAGAAGAAAAAAATATGGTCCTTGCGAGCAGCGTTGGGTCGATTGCATTATCTACAGACCACCTAATTCATCATTTTAGTGATTTTATTCAAACTATGGAAAGTACCTTAGAATTATTATCCGGTTTTAAGTCTGATTGTCATATAATCGGTGATTATAACATTAATTTACTAAATAAGAATGACAATGTCATCAATTACACAAACTTATTCTACTCGTATAGTTTTTTTCAAACAAATATAAAACCAACAAGAGTCACTAATAAATCTGCAACATTAATTGATCATGTTTGGACAAATAACATGAAAAATTATATGAAAAGTGGTATCTTATACACGTCATTAAGTGACCATTTCCCTGTGTTCAGTTTATTTTCAATACCCACTCATAATAATTCGTCTTATGTACACCTAACAAAAAGAAAATATGGTGATGATAAAATTAAATCTTTCAAAGATTATTTAAAACAGCATAACTGGATCACAGAACTTGAAAATACTGAAGGGGCTGATAAGATTTTTGACTTATGGAGAAATTTTTAAGCTTTTATAATAATCGCTTCCCAATAAAATAATTTGCTATCAAAGAGAAACATTATGGAAAGCCTTATATAACACCAGGAATAAAAAAAAATCAATAAAGCATCGAAACAAATTACAGAAATTGTATGCAAAGTGGCCACTAACCTATGGCAAACAATTTATGAATTATAGAAACATGTTAACTACAATAATTAGAACAGCCAAGGAAAATTACTTGAAGTCGAAAATAAATCATGAATCAGGTGATTCTAAAAGACTTGGAAAACTATTAATTCTATATTGGGAAAGAATCTTGAAAATTTGCCATCATCTGTAAGCTTCCAAAATAGACAAATCTCAAATAATAAAGATATCGCTGAGGAATTTAATAATTATTTCACCAGTGTTGCTAGTAAATTAGCCTCAGACATCTGACCAGCTATTGATCCTTTTGAGTCTTTTTTTTACCATATCCTGTACCTTTTTCATTTTTTTTCTAAAGCCAACCTCAGAAAAAGAAATTTCCCAAGTTATAAAATATATCAAAATAACATCTCCTGGTTTTGATGATATTGATATAAAAGTTATTCAGGAATGCAGCGATGAAATATCTCCAATTCTAAAACTCATTGTAAATAAGTGTTTTAGGGAAGGATGTTTTCCAAAAAAAATTACAAATAGCCCAAATTATTCCCATACACAAAAAAGGGGATAAATCTAATCATGCAAATTACAGGCCTGTTTCAATTCTATCAAGTTTTAGTAAAATCATAGAAAAACTTTTTGCCATAAGGCTAAGTGATTACTTCACCAAATTTTCATTATTAACGCAGTGTCAGTATGGGTTCAGGCCAAAATATTCTACCGAATTGGCTATACATGAACTTACTCAAAACATCTATAAAACATTAGATAATAAGCAGTTTCAAATCACAGTTCTTTGTGATTTAAGTAAAGCTTTGACACTGTATCGCACAATATTTTGCTACAAAATTAAATAATAATGGTGTTCACAGGGGAAAGCAAATGATTTTTTGAGAAGCTATTTGAGTTTCAGAAACCAATAAACAGTATACAATAATGATTCATCTTCTTTTAAACAAGTCCGCTATGGGGTTCCACAGGGGTCAATTCTGGGACCATTGCTATTTTTAATATATATAAACGATATGGTACTTATTAGTTCAAAATTCAAATTTTTGTTGTTTGCTGACGATACCACAATATTCATTCAAGGACAAAATATCAATGAAATGATAATTACACTCAATAGTGAATTGATAAAGTTATCAAATTGGCTAAAAAGCAATCAACTGACAATTAATGTGTCTAAAACATTTTACATGGTATCAAGTCGCACAAATATTGATTTAGATAACATAGATATTAAGATAGAAGATAATGTAATAAACAGAGTAAGTCATATAAAATTTTTGGGAGTAATCATTGATGAAAGGTTGTCATGGAAGCCACATATCTTGAGTGTATGTACTAGAATATCACAAATGACGGGAGTTTTATATAGGATACGAAATTGCTTGCCCTCAGAAAGTATCAGAATGGTGTACCTTTCCATTGTTTATCCTCATCTATTGTATTGTTCTGCTATATGGGGAGGCGCATTTATAACACTTATAGACTATTTATTTACTGCTCAAAAGAAAATTATACGAATTGTGTATTTTAAGCCAAAATTCGAACATACAAACCCTCTCTTTCATGATCATAAACTTATAAAACTCCCGGATATTATTCTTTTACAAACTTGTATATTTGTGTTCAAATCTCTATACATTTTTCCTGAACACACAACTTTTGAGTTTAACACAAGAAGACCAATGGATTCAAAGATACCCCAGTGTAGAACTGTTCATGCATGACCAACGAAGTGTTAGTGTGAGAGGCGTGTGGAATTGGAATAACCTTCATCAAGACATTAAATCCATAAATTCCATTATTTTATTTAAAACAAATAGAATCTTCTATATTTGCTAAATATGAAGTTGTTAAACGTTTGAAATGTAATGTACATACATAAAACAATGATAACAGAAATTGTAGATACTGAAAATGCAGAAATCACCATGAAAATCTTCGTATCTCGTGCTTTATAAATCAACAACGTTTCGCCTTCAGTCTGTGAGGTGGAACGTTGGAAAATAATACACAGGAGATATGAATATTCCATGATTTCCCTACGTCTATCTATCTATCTACATATCTATCTATCTCTCTCTCTCTCTATCTCTCTCTCTCTCTCTCTCTCTCTCTCTCTCTCTCTCTCTCTCTCTCTCTCTCTCTCTCTCTCTCTCTCTCTCTCTCTCTCTCTCTCTCTCTCTCTCTCTCTCTCTCTCTCTCTCTCTCTCTCTCTCTCTCTCTCTCTCTCTCTCTCTCTCTCTCTCTATATATATATATATATATATATATATATATATATATATATATATATATATATATATATATATATATATATATATATATATATATATATATATATATATATATATATATATATATATATATATATATACACACACAATATTTGCTAAAATGTGTTATTTATGTGTTTTTAAGATGTTTTATAAAAAAATTCTATATATATATCGGCTAAACACTTTTGTATATTAAAGTCATTTTATATAATAATGCTTTAAAAGATAAAACTGATTTACAGTGAAAGTGTGAAAAGCTTGTGTCGAGGCTCACATGAAAATGTTATTATGTGCGTGTGTGATGCAGTCGCTGGTGATGTCACTGTGCAGTGAGTAATGAAGTACAGTGAGGTGAATAAGGAGTGAACATTGTGAGTGGTGTAATGCACACAGATTTAACATTGTGAGTGGTGTATCCAACCGTGACGTGTGTAGGGCGACGCTGAGTGTTGTATGCGGAGTAATAAGTCAGTGGTACAGTGGAGAAGAACTGCTAGTGGTGACTTGAGGCGTACTATGTGAAACACTACAGTGAAATATAATGAGAGGTCACACAAAATGGCAGAGTGAGAGGCTGTAACTGGGACGTAATCCGAGACGCGTGCAACTGGTGGCAATGACTGCAGTTATGACATCTGGTGCCATATAGATAGTCAGTTTGGGAAAAGATAGTGACACTGGTGAAGAACAGTGACATGTTATTGACATCACTGTGACGTGGAAGTGTACTGTGGAGTGCTGTTAAGTGTTAAACTCACCTGATTACTAACGTGACTGCAACAAACCGATGAATGATTAATAGTGACTAGAACGGTAGGAAACAATGCCTAGGCAGTGACTGATAGTAACTACTGCGATATATTTCTTCGCGTTAATGATGTAAAAAAAATAAAGCCCGTCTCCGCGCTTTGTAAATAGTCTTAATAAAAAAAAAGAAGAAAAGTTGCATTTTTGTTTATGAAATGATTTAGAGTACGCTAGTGCAACATCTGACATATATAAGGGGTGGGATAGTAAGACACCAACAGTGATGTCCACGCCAAGCGCAAACCTGGTGTCGCCACAGGAAGTAAC
>NC_059268.1:1051288-1065793 GCF_017591435.1 Portunus trituberculatus
GCTCGCAGTTGATTGGGTCGCGCACAACTACCACCAACCGCGGGTTATCCCTAGCTTGCACTCACTTCCAATGTTAGTCTCGATTTTTTTTGTGTGAGTTTCGCTCGACTTTAGACCTTCAGAACACCCACCAAATGGTCAATTCTGGTATGGCCGACGTGCTTAGGACCTTTTGACACCCTATGTGAGCACGTTGCCACCCGTAACTCAATTTCACCAATTTTGAGGGTTATCCCCCTCTTGCAATACAGCCTCGACTATCTCCTTATGATAAACTAGAAATCTTGCCAATCCTTCACCAAAACCATAAAAATACTCTTAAAAACATGACCACCTTTAATTGGAGCCTCTGAAGAGTAGTGATGGTGAGAGAGCAAAGCATCATTTCAGAATATGGACCTAAAAATGAGTAGTGTGTGTTGCCCTAAAGGTTTTCTTGTTGACAATTTGCTGCTTTTCGTTTAGTACAGGTTTCTCACTTACTGCTTTGTCACTGCTGCCTAAATATCTCTCTCTCTCTCTCTCTCTCTCTCTCTCTCTCTCTCTCTCTCTCTCTCTCTCTCTCTCTCTCTCTCTCTCTCTCTCTCTCTCTCTCTCTCTCTCTCTCTCTCTCTCTCTCTCTCTCTCTCTCTCTCTCTCTCTCTCTCTCTCTCTCTCTCTCTCTCTCTCTCTCTCTCTCTCTCTCTCTCTCTCTCTCTCTCTCTCTCTCTCTCTCTCTCTCTCTCTCTCTCTCTCTCTCTCTCTCTCTCTCTCTCTCTCTCTCTCTCTCTCTCTCTCTCTCTCTCTCTCTCTCTCTCTCTCTCTCTCTCTCTCTTTTTTTTTTTTTATTTAAACAAAACTTAATACAAAGGAACATGTACCCAAAGGCGCACTGTCGTGTGCTACCTATTCTAAGGGTACTACAATCTATTTCTCTACAATATTTACAAGACTTAAAATAGATAATATACAAGATGGTCAGCATGTAAATGGAGCACTATTCGTTTCACTTCACTAGCACTATTCACGCACTGCACTACACTGAGTGTCACGTCACAAAGAGTGTCAGAGGAGTTGGCAGTGTCTGTCTCCACTTATGTGCCATCAGTTTGACACTGTGTGTGTTCATCTCCTGGACGTGAGGCACCGCGGCCGTGAACAAGTTCCACATCCTGGAGACGCGTCCTGCGAAGGTGCGTTGATGCTGACACCCGTGGGATCGCGGCACCTCTACGGCGTCACCACCATTGAGCACCGTTCTCGTGCTCCGTGCGGTGACTCTTAGAGGATGACGCAGCCCTGCCAGATGTGGCACTCTTTGCACCTGTGCCTTATGGAACACTACGATCGCCGCCACGTCTCTGCGGTGTTCCAGTGAATCAAGGGGACGCTCAGGCTCTGGGTGAGGTGGTAGTGCAGCATCTACTAGCCGTATGGCGCGGCGTTGGATGCTGTCAGTCTCCTTCTGTGTGGCGGCACAGGACATCCAGGAGAGCTGCGTATTCAAGGTGGGGCCGCACCTGTGCCTTGTACAGCAGCAGTCTCCCCTTCCTGTCGAGGAAACTGGCGATCCTTCTGAGCGGAGATCCTGTGAGAGGCTTTCTTGGCAATGGTTTTGACATGCCTGTCAAACCTCAGCCCTCGATCCACCTCCACTCCAAGTATCTTGACGTCATCTTGGAGTGGGAGAGCAGCGCCAAAGACAACTTTCCTGCCATTGCTGCCATGGCGGCTGGGGACCGAGACAACCATTGCTTGTGTCTTCTCCGGCGCGAATGTCACTTGCCAGCGAGCACCCCACTCCTTTATCACTCGTAGCTGCTGATTGATGGCCTCAGCAGCCCGCCCACTGTCCTGGCGTGGATAGGTATAGGAGAGGGTGCAGTCATCAGCATAGGCCATGACTCCTGGCAGTAGCTGGAGAAGATCATCCACGTAGATATTCCACAGGAGTGGGCCAAGAATTGAACCCTGTGGCACTGATGCCTCCACAGGCAGGGACTCAGATGTTTGCCCGTTGACAACCACCTTGAGGCTTCTGTCCTGCAGGTAATTTCCCAAGAGTCGTAGCAAGCCACCCTGGATGCCTTTAGCACGAAGCTTTTCTAGTAATCCGTTGTGCCATACTTTATCAAAAGCTCCTGCTATGTCCAAAGCAACCACTATAGTGTCCTTGCCGTCGTCGAGGGCGTCCTGCCAATGCCTGGTGAGAAGCATCATTAGGTCGGAGGTTGACCTTCAGGTCTGAACCCAAACTGTTGGTCTGAGAGGAGGGCATTGTCCTTGAGATGTCTACACACCACCTCTGCCACGACCCTCTCAAACACTTTACCCACCACTGACAACAGGGATATGGGTCTGTAGTTCTCTGTGTCCCTGTTTCTCTCTTTCTTTTTTCTTTCTCTGTCTCTGTCTCTGTCTTTACTCTGTGTTCCTGTTTCTCTTTTCTTTCTCTCTCTCTCTCTCTCTCTGTCTTTGCTCTGTGTCCCTGTTTCTCTCTTTCTTCTCTCTCTTTCTCTCTCTCTCTCTCTCTCTTCTCTCTCTCTCTCTCTCTCTCTCTCTCTCTCTCTCTCTCTCTCTCTCTCTCTCTCTCTCTCTCTCTCTCTCTCTCTCTCTCTCTCTCTCTCTAAGTGAGTGGTGCAGGGTGAAGGCTGCTGTGATGTTGTGATGCTGTATTGGTGTGAGTGTTGGCAGGCAGTGTTAGGTGTTTCTGTGTTGGCTTTGCTGTGGAGAGGTTACAGTGGAAGGGAAGTGGAGGTCCTGGTACTGGTGGTTATGTTAGTGTTGGTTTGTACCGTGCATTGTGGTTTGTGGTGGTGTTGGTGTGGATGGGAGATGATAGCCATTCCTGTGGTTGTTTTGTAACAAAGGTGGAAGTTTGAGGAAGGACTTGTGTGTCTTGTATGAGGCGAAGAATTGAGAGGGAAAAAAATGAATTATCTATAAGGTGAAAGAAGAAAGCAGTGCATTTTTTGGTGCCTAGTGAAAAAATGTGAAAGAAGTCATATCATTTTTTGTCTTTGGTGAAAATTGAAGAAAAAATCATCATATATGTATTGTTTTGTGCTCATTAGATGAAAAGCTGAAAAGAGAATATGGTAACTAAATACAATGACATTTCCTTTTTGTATTAGAAAGTTTAAACTGACAATAACGCATTTTTACTGGGAAAAAAAGGGAACAAAGAAAAGGAAAAATTAACAATCTCTTTTGCTGTAAAGGAAAGAAAAAAAGTCCCCAAAATACTCACAGTTGCGTTACTTCATACTAAAAGACAAAAGACTTAAATTTAAAACTACACATTGGTTAAGTCACAGATAACAGTAGATCTGGATTTGACACAGAACAGCAGAGCCGCGCCGCCATTGCAGTAACGCACCCCAAAGCGGTCGACTGGAAGTACGCGGCAGCTGACTGTTAAAGTTATAATTTTGTAAAGTTTTATACAGTATAAAGTGCATTTTTTAAGGAAATACTAATCATTACTAAATACCGCAGCAGTGGGAAGGCGTGTGCATTTGTGGAGGCTGTGAGGTGCACCAGATTAAGGCTCGGCTGACCTCTACCTGGAGGAAACATTATTATTATTATTATTATTATTATTATTATTATTATTATTATTATTATTATTATGTACATATTTGTGGCAAGTTGTATACACCCATGTCTACTGCGAATGAGTCATTTTAAAATCTCAGGCGAGCAGCGAGATGGCCAACGGTTTAGTAGTGATGGGCGAACCGAGTACTTTCTGCAAACCGAGTATTTCGGTATTGATTACACTGTGAAACCGAGTAAACCGAGTACGAAATGATTACTTTTCACTAACCTATCTTAACGTAACCTGAGCGGAGATAAAAACAAAAAAAGTAGGAATATAGTAAGGGAGAGAATCGTGCAAGAAAACTAATCTCTTGGTGTAGTTAGACTGAGGTTTTTAACTTCAGTACAAGGTAGGCCGTATATCACGAGACCATGTTTCACTTGACTTTCAATGTTATTATAATATGAGAATGTGAATTATGTGCATGCACTTATAGTTGACATTAGCAGATAATTTCTTTCTTGATATAACTAAAATAGAGAAAATAATAGTATAATGGATATAGAATGCCAGAAGCTTATCATAGCGGGGCTCAGCGTCACGTGTCTCCACCCTCCTGCCTCTACCTCCTTACTCCTCCTCCTCTCTTCTCCCTATAACTCCTTACCTCCATCCACTTCCTCTCATTCCTTTCTCTCCTTCCTCTCTCTCTCTCTCTCTTTCACTCCCCTTTCCTCCATCTCCCTTTTATAAAAGTCATGTCATATTACTTGACCCTGTTTTATTCCACTTCGACCAATAGACTTGCCTCCTTTTGGCTTCTTCACTTTCCTTCCAATCTCTCCATTGATGAGAGAGAGAGAGAGAGAGAGATCCTGTCCGTCACCTCCACTCCTCTCTCTCTCTCTCTCTCTCTCTCTCTCTCTCTCTCTCTCTCTCTCTCTCTCTCCAAATCACACTAAAGTAATTCTGAGTATTTATATACATAATATATGATGATTTTGTGAAGTTTTATGGCCTTAATTAGCTAATTTCAATAATTTGGATTCAAATCCTCGAGCGCGCGGCAAGCCCGGATATGGCTCCAAGCGCGGGTTCCGGCGGTCAGTAGTGAAGACTAAAGGGGTTAATGGGAAATTGCTGGCTCACTTTATTTGTCAGAGTTTGACTTTAAATCTCCCATCCGGGAGATTTAATGTCTGGGTGGTTGTGCGGCATGCACTGCCTTCTTCCCCAACAAAATACCGAAAAAAAAAATCTTTACTCCTTAGTTTGAAGGCTTGTATTACATTTTCAACGCATAAATTGAACATGTAATTGAATTATGAAAACCGAGTAAACCGAGTAGTACTCAGTCAAATCCAAAAACCGAGTAAACCGAGTACTACTCGGACCAAAACTGCCATCCCTACGGTTTAGCCAACGGACAGTCACTCAAGTCACTCGGTTCAAGTCAGTCGTGCTAGGGATACCTCTGCAGCCAAGAGTGAGGGGTTATAATTGTTACGTGCATGTTCAGGCATTTTGACATATCTGTGGAGACAATGAGACAGTGAAATGTGAATGATGTTGAAAGAGTTTTGTCCAACAATGGATTTACAGTGAAAGTGTGAAAAGCTTGTGTCGAGGCTCACATGAAAATGTTATTATGCGCGTGTGTGATGCAGTCGCTGGTGATGTCACTGTGCAGTGAGTAATGAAGTACAGTGAGGTGAATAAGGAGTGAACATTGTGAGTGGTGTAATGCACACAGATTTAACATTGTGAGTGGTGTATCCAACCGTGACGTGTGTAGGGCGACGCTGAGTGTTGTATGCGGAGTAATAAGTCAGTGGTACAGTGGAGAAGAACTGCTAGTGGTGACTTGAGGCGTACTATGTGAAACACTACAGTGAAATATAATGAGAGGTCACACAAAATGGCAGAGTGAGAGGCTGTAACTGGGACGTAATCCGAGACGCGTGCAACTGGTGGCAATGACTGCAGTTATGACATCTGGTGCCATATAGATAGTCAGTTTGGGAAAAGATAGTGACACTGGTGAAGAACAGTGACATGTTATTGACATCACTGTGACGTGGAAGTGTACTGTGGAGTGCTGTTAAGTGTTAAACTCACCTGATTACTAACGTGACTGCAACAAACCGATGAATGATTAATAGTGACTAGAATGGTAGGAAACGATGCCTAGGCAGTGACTGATAGTAACTACAGCGATATATTTCTTCGCGTTAATGATGTAAAAAAAATAAAGCCCGTCTCCGCGCTTTGTAAATACTCGTAGTCTTCCTAAAAAAAATAAAGAAAAGTTGCATTTTTGTTTATGAAATGATTTAGAGTACGCTAGTGCAACATCTGACATATATAAGGGGTGGGATAGTAAGACACCAACAGTGATGTCCACGCCAAGCGCAAACCTGGTGTCGCCACTGGAAGTAACACACGGTCACAGAGTGATGACAAGAGGCGTGAACTCACAGGTGTGAAGAAGAGATGAGCAAGTGGACAGCCAAAATCATGTAAAATAATTTATAAGTGATGCAAAATTTGCATTTTGTGTTTGAAATACAGCTGTAAGCTTAAAGTTGTATTTAAACATCCACCTGGTACTATATAAATTCTCGAGTTTGACTCGTATAACTGAGCGGTACAATGACACGGTTGTATGGATTTAGATATCGCTTTCAGGCATTGAATTAAACACAGTTAGCTTGCTTCACAGTGATTTTCATAGGTTCATGTTGGCTAGGAACTGAGATTTCGAGGTTTGAAATTTAAGGTCCGTTCTCCGGCTTTGGGTACGTTACCGCAGCTCGGCGATTTTCGTGTCAAATCCAGATCTACTGTTATCTGTGGTTAAGTTTATTTGTGAGAACAGTGGCGAGGAGGGAAGCGAGAGACGGCGATGAACAGTCGTCTTAGTCTTAATCTAAGCACAAACCTAGCAAGTAGCAGCCAATGGTGTACTGAAATCAAAAGCCATTACTATTTCTATTAAAACGTTTGTAGAAATAGTTCATAGTTAGGCGTAGTCATTGAGGCATGGTAGCTCTAGTTCTCTAAGCTTCATTCAGTCAGTCGGTCTCCTTGAAGTCTACTATTACTAAGATGGTGCGTGCATGCGTGTGTTGCAGGGCCGCCACCGCCCACTGCAATGTTACTGCATGTGTCATAAACAAAACATTCCCCATTATAGCTTGTGTATTGCCTGTCCCCTCATGACACTGGGGGCAATGAAGGGAAGGGTTAAGAGGCTGAGGGTTAAGAGGAGAGAGAGAGAGAGAGAGAGAGAGAGAGAGAGAGAGAGAGAGAGAGAGAGAGAGAGAGAGAGAGAGAGAGAGTTTACAATCATTCTTTTTTTGATATGGAATAAGACTACACTACTACTATCTATACTTTTTTTCTTATGATATAGCCTATAGCGCCTGTAGGTATACTTGAAGAGTTTAGGAAGCGCTGTCCAGCTTCCACCCATTAGCGGAGCTGGCAATTTTATTTATAGTGGTACCCATATTGGGGCCCATATCACCACCCAAGCGCATCTTTGGTGTAAGGCAATTACACCTCCACCTAGAACTTTGGTACCATGATGACCTGTAGGTAACTTGAAACCACTCGAAAAATGAAAAAGTTTCGGAATGGCACATGGCGGGATTCGAACCTACACTTGGATGTCTGTCCGATCCCACGCTCATTATCATATTCACTACTGTTTTCCTATTCTACTTTCGCTGATACTAGTAAATTTTATTGTCAATTCACTATTCCCATAGCCCTTAACCCACGACTGTCTAGAAAGAAAAGAATAGAATAAATACAAAGTGACTGATGGTAATAATGATAATAATATAAATATTCCTATTACATAAAGGAAGTAAAGGTGTAAAATGAAGGAAAAAAGACCACGAAGACGGTAAAACAAAAGTAAGGCAGGTAAGAGAAACAGTCACCTGGAAGAATATGTTAGTATGTCCTTTATGTACTGCCCGTGCTCCGTTTTCTGGAAAACATTCTATTTATAGAATCAGTTTGGCTGGCTTGAGGTGACGTCACGTCTTCCCCTCAGTTCTCGCTCGCAGCCGCTTCAGGTGACACGTACGCCTCAGCCTCTCGTTTGCTCGGCTATACCTGTTGTGTCTTGTGATACTATTAAATACACGTTCATAATGGACTCAGGTGTATCCATGCTTAAGGACAATTACCACAAGAAGAGGACAAGAAGACTCTCTCTCTCTCTCTCTCTCTCTCTCTCTCTCTCTCTCTCTCTCTCTCTCTCTCTCCAATTAATTAGTCTAATTAATTAGTAGAGTAATTAGTAGAAGTTCCATCGTAAGTTCGAGGATCGCAGAGACAAAACGACTGCCAAGGGTAGACAGAAGAAAAAAATATGGTCCTTGCGAGCAGCGTTGGGTCGATTGCATTATCTACAGACCACCTAATTCATCATTTTAGTGATTTTATTCAAACTATGGAAAGTACCTTAGAATTATTATCCGGTTTTAAGTCTGATTGTCATATAATCGGTGATTATAACATTAATTTACTAAATAAGAATGACAATGTCATCAATTACACAAACTTATTCTACTCGTATAGTTTTTTTCAAACAAATATAAAACCAACAAGAGTCACTAATAAATCTGCAACATTAATTGATCATGTTTGGACAAATAACATGAAAAATTATATGAAAAGTGGTATCTTATACACGTCATTAAGTGACCATTTCCCTGTGTTCAGTTTATTTTCAATACCCACTCATAATAATTCGTCTTATGTACACCTAACAAAAAGAAAATATGGTGATGATAAAATTAAATCTTTCAAAGATTATTTAAAACAGCATAACTGGATCACAGAACTTGAAAATACTGAAGGGGCTGATAAGATTTTTGACTTATGGAGAAATTTTTAAGCTTTTATAATAATCGCTTCCCAATAAAATAATTTGCTATCAAAGAGAAACATTAT
The DNA here is from genome assembly GCF_017591435.1 of Portunus trituberculatus. Taxonomy (NCBI): domain Eukaryota; kingdom Metazoa; phylum Arthropoda; class Malacostraca; order Decapoda; family Portunidae; genus Portunus; species Portunus trituberculatus. Next base: position 1,059,783 of record NC_059268.1, read on the forward strand.
GGAAAGCCTTATATAACACCAGGAATAAAAAAAAATCAATAAAGCATCGAAACAAATTACAGAAATTGTATGCAAAGTGGCCACTAACCTATGGCAAACAATTTATGAATTATAGAAACATGTTAACTACAATAATTAGAACAGCCAAGGAAAATTACTTGAAGTCGACAATAAATCATGAATCAGGTGATTCTATAAAGACTTGGAAAACTATTAATTCTATATTGGGAAAGAATCTTGAAAATTTGCCATCATCTGTAAGCTTCCAAAATAGACAAATCTCAAATAATAAAGATATCGCTGAGGAATTTAATAATTATTTCACCAGTGTTGCTAGTAAATTAGCCTCAGACATCTGACCAGCTATTGATCCTTTTGAGTCTTTTTTACCATATCCTGTACCTTTTTCATTTTTTTCTAAAGCCAACCTCAGAAAAAGAAATTTCCCAAGTTATAAAATATATCAAAATAACATCTCCTGGTTTTGATGATATTGATATAAAAGTTATTCAGGAATGCAGCGATGAAATATCTCCAATTCTAAAACTCATTGTAAATAAGTGTTTTAGGGAAGGATGTTTTCCAAAAAAAATTACAAATAGCCCAAATTATTCCCATACACAAAAAAGGGGATAAATCTAATCATGCAAATTACAGGCCTGTTTCAATTCTATCAAGTTTTAGTAAAATCATAGAAAACTTTTGCCATAAGGCTAAGTGATTACTTCACCAAATTTTCATTATTAACGCAGTGTCAGTATGGGTTCAGGCCAAAATATTCTACCGAATTGGCTATACATGAACTTACTCAAAACATCTATAAAACATTAGATAATAAGCAGTTTCAAATCACAGTTCTTTGTGATTTAAGTAAAGCTTTGACACTGTATCGCACAATATTTTGCTACAAAATTAAATAATAATGGTGTTCACAGGGGAAAGCAAATGATTTTTTGAGAAGCTATTTGAGTTTCAGAAACCAATAAACAGTATACAATAATGATTCATCTTCTTTTAAACAAGTCCGCTATGGGGTTCCACAGGGGTCAATTCTGGGACCATTGCTATTTTTAATATATATAAACGATATGGTACTTATTAGTTCAAAATTCAAATTTTTGTTGTTTGCTGACGATACCACAATATTCATTCAAGGACAAAATATCAATGAAATGATAATTACACTCAATAGTGAATTGATAAAGTTATCAAATTGGCTAAAAAGCAATCAACTGACAATTAATGTGTCTAAAACATTTTACATGGTATCAAGTCGCACAAATATTGATTTAGATAACATAGATATTAAGATAGAAGATAATGTAATAAACAGAGTAAGTCATATAAAATTTTTGGGAGTAATCATTGATGAAAGGTTGTCATGGAAGCCACATATCTTGAGTGTATGTACTAGAATATCACAAATGAATTGTTAATAAGTACAATTATAATATGCATACTCTCTCTCTCTCTCTCTCTCTCTCTCTCTCTCTCTCTCTCTCTCTCTCTCTCTCTCTCTCTCTCTCTCATGATTATTTCTGAATTCCACCAACTTGATACGTTGAAATAAAAGAAAATAAGAGATAAACAATAACAGTGTTTGTTTGTGAGTCATTAACTTCCTGGCCTGCTGGAAATTTCGCCACCTCATTCCCTCCAGCTTCAGGTTTTCCAATCAGATTTCCTTGACCTTCATTTTTTCCAATCAGATTTCCTTGACCTTCATGTTTTCCAATCAGATTTCCTTGACCTTCATGTTTTCCAATCAGATTTCCTTCTGTCTTTTCCTTGTTGAACCTCGGTGTCTGTTTGCATGCCACAGAGAGTGACAGGTGGGGAGAGACCATGGTACAATCAAAAAGTTATTGTACCAAGGGAGAGACCATTCTGCATTGCTCTCCTTCACTTCCCTCCTAGGGGCAGCACTCTGGCCTGGCCTGGCAACCTCTCCCTCCTCCCTCCCTTGGGGCAGCCCTCTGGCCTGGCCTGGCCACCTCTCCCTCCTCCCTCCCTTGGGGCAGAACTCTGGCCTGGCCTGGCCACCCCTCCCTCCTCCCTCCCTTGGGGCAGCCCTCTGGCCAGGCCTGGACCACCCCTCCCTCCTCCCTCCCTTGGGGCAGCCCTATGGCCTGGCCTGGCCACCCTCCTCCTCCCTCCCTTGGGCAGCCCTCTGGCCTGGCCTGGCCACCCTCCTCCTCCCTCTCTTGGGCAGCCCTCTGGCCTGGCCTGGACCACCCTTCCTCCTCCCTCCCTTGGGCAGCCCTCTGGCCTGGCCTGGGCCACCCCTACGTCCTCCCTCCCTTGGGCAGCCCTCTGGCCTGGCCTGGGCCACCCTCCCTCCTCCCTCCCTTGGGCAGCTCTCTGGCCTGGCCTGGGCCACCCTCCTCCTCCCTCCCTTGGGCAGCCCTCTGGCCTGGCCTCTCCCTTGGGGCAGCCCTCTGGCCTGGCCTGGGCCACCCTCCTCCTCCCTCCCTTGGGGCAGCCCTCTGGCCTGGCCTGGCCACCCTCCTCCTCCCTCCCTTGGGCAGCCCTCTGGCCTGGCCTGGCCACCCTCCTCCTCCCTCCCTTGGGCAGCCCTCTGGCCTGGCCTGGCCACCCTCCCCCTCCTCCCTGGCCACCCCTCCTCCTCCCTCCCTTGGGCAGCCCTCTGGCCTGGCCTGGCCACCCTCCTCCTCCCTCTGGGCAGCCCTCTGGCCTGGCCTGGCCCCCTCCTCCTCCCTCCTTGGGGCAGCCCTCTGGCCTGGCCTGGACCACCCTCCTCCTCCCTCCCTTGGGCAGCCCTCTGGCCTGGCCTGGACCACCCCCTCCTCCTCCCTCCCTTGGGCAGCCCTCTGGCCTGGCCTGGGCCACCCTCCTCCTCCCTCCCTTGGGCAGCCCTCTGGCCTGGCCTGGACCACCCTCCCCCTCCCTCCCTTGGGCAGCCCTCTGGCCTGGCCTGGACCACCCTCCTCCTCCCTCCCTTGGGGCAGCCCTCTGGCCTGGCCTGGACCAGCCCTCTGGCCTGGCCTGGCCACCCTCTCCTCCCTCCCTTGGGCAGCCCTCTGGCCTGGCCTGGACCTGGCCTGGCCTGGACCACCCTCCTCCTCCCCCTCCCTTGGGGCAGCCCTCTGGCCTGGCCTGGCCCACCACCCTCCTCCTCCCTCCCTTGGGCAGCCCTCTGGCCTGGCCTGGGCCACCCCCTCCTCCCTCCTCCCTCCCTTGGGCAGCCCTCTGGCCTGGCCTGGACCACCCTCCTGGCCTCCCTCCCTTGGGGCAGCCCTCTGGCCTGGCCTGGACCACCCTCCTCCTCCCTCCCTTGGGCAGCCCTCTGGCCTGGCCTGGGCCACCCTCCTCCTCCCTCCCTTGGGGCAGCCCTCTGGCCTGGCCTGGCCACCCTCCTCCTCCCTCCCTTGGGCAGCCCTCTGGCCTGGCCTGGCCACCCTCCTCCTCCCTCCCTTGGGGCAGCCCTCTGGCCTGGCCTGGGCCACCCTCCTCCTCCCTCCCTTGGGCAGCCCTCTGGCCTGGCCTGGCCACCCCTCCTCCTCCCTCCCTTGGGCAGCCCTCTGGCCTGGCCTGGCCACCCTCCTCCTCCCTCCTTGGGCAGCCCTCTGGCCTGGCCTGGCCACCCTCCTCCTCCCTCCTTGGGGCAGCCCTCTGGCCTGGCCTGGACCACCCTCCTCCTCCCTCCTTGGGGCAGCCCTCTGGCCTGGCCTGGCCACCCTCCTCCTCCTCCCTTGGGCAGCCCTCTGGCCTGGCCTGGGCCACCCTCCTCCTCCCTCCCTTGGGGCAGCCCTCTGGCCTGGCCTGGGGCCACCCTGGCCTCCTCCTCCTCCCCCTTGGGCAGCCCTCTGGCCTGGCCTGGGCCAGCCCCCCCTCCTCCCCTCCCTTGGGCAGCCCTCTGGCCTGGCCTGGGCACCACCCTCCTCCTCCCTCCCTTGGGCAGCCCTCTGGCCAGGCCTGGGCCACCCTCCTCCTCCCTCCCTTGGGCAGCCTCCTGGCCTGGCCTGGGCCACCCTCCTCCTCCCTCCCTTGGGCAGCCCTCTGGCCTGGCCTGGACCACCCTCCTCCTCCCAACCTTGGGGCAGCCCTCTGGCCTGGCCTGGACCACCCCTCCCTCCTCCCTCCCTTGGGGCAGCCCTCTGGCCAGGCCTGGGCCACCCCTCCTTCCTCCCTCCCCTGGGGCAGCCTCCTGGCCTGGCCTGGGCCACCCTCCTCCCTCCCTTGGGCAGCCCTCTGGCCAGGCCTGGGCCACCCTTCCTCCCCTCCCTTAGGGCAGCCCTCTGGCCTGGCCTGGGCCACCCTCCTCCCCTCCCTTGGGGCAGCCCTTTGGCCAGGCCTGGGCCGCCCTCCCTCCCCCTCCCTTGGGCAGCCTCTTGGCCTGGCCCTGGAAGGCCCTCCCACCTGCCCTCCCGTTGGGCCTTCCTGGCCTGGCCTGGCTGCCCTTCCCCACTCCCAAGGCAGCACTCCCTCCCTCCCGGCTGCCTTCCTCCCTCCCTCCCACCTAACCCTCCCCTCCCCCACAGGGCAGCCGTGTGCCATGTGGGGCGGGCTGCCCTGCTCAGTCAGGAAGTACTCCTGCAGGGTGGAGTACGCCAGGGTGATCAGGGTCAGGGTGTGCCCAATGGAGAGCAGGCTGTCCAACAGATCAAGGGACAGCCTGCCTCTCCCCCCGACCCTCCCCTGGCCAGTCCTCCCTGACCTACGGGGTTCCCGCTGCGGCGGTGGGGAAGGGTTAGTCTCTCCCTTCCCCACTGTGCGGTGGACGAGCCCTGCTCCCTCGTCCACCGCGGGGATTTTGGCGCTCCTGTCCTCCTTCCCCTCCTGCCCTTCTCCCGGGCTGGGGACCGAGACCCACAGGCCCAGGCCGTCCGGCTCCGGGCTGGCCCCCACCTGGCCAGCCGCAGCGGAGCCGGCCTCCTGCCCCGGGCTGGCCCCCACCTGGCCAGCCTCAGCGGGGCCGGCCTCCTGTCCCGGGCTGGCCCCCACCTGGCCAGCCTCGGCGGGGCCGGCCTCCTGCCCCGGGCTGGCCCCCACCTGGCCAGCCTCGGCGGGCAGGCCTCCTGTCCCGGGCTGGCCCCCACCAGGCCAGCCTCGGTGGAGCAGGCCTCCTGTCCCGGGCTGGCCCCCACCAGGCCAGCCTCGGCGGGGCCGTCATCCTGCCCCGCCTTGGGGACAGGGACGGCCTGGGCCTTTACGGGGGGGTCTGGTCGGCTGCCCACTCTTTTGCCATTGCAAAAGAGTACCGGGCAGCCCTGCCCCCCGCGAACACCCTGCCCCCTGGCCAGGCAGAGGAACAAGACGGCGTGCTGCCTCGCCGTCGTGCGCCTCACGCCTGCCAGGAGGTCTCTCAGGGTCATCTCCTGGCAGAAGACTATCCTGTCTCCTGCCAGGCACTCGACCCTGATGGGTGTTTCGGGTCTTTGGCGGCCAGTCTGCCCACCTTCAGACTGGCCGCCTGCTCCGACGCGAGGGGCTTTGCCCCCTCGGTCCCCTTAGGGAAGGTGAAGGAGGCGATGGAGCGCCTCCCCTTGCCGCAGCAGCCCGGTGACCGGGGCCGGGACATCCTGATGGCGTCCACCCGACCCTCGCCCACCAGGCTCAACCTCGCCTCCACACGCACTGTTCGGCTGCTCCTGTTTCCCATTCCTAAACTTTAACAAATAAAAAATGTGCCTTGCTTCAGTTCTGGCTGAGTGTGCAAAAGTAGGATGGTGGTGAAAACCGGCTGTGTGAGTGAGTGAGTGAGTGAGTGAGTGAGTGAGTGAAGCAAGGAGTACCGTGAGTGACGTCAGTGAGGGAATGAAGAGGCTCAAAACGCACACATGGCGGCGATGGCGTGTGTCAACTTGTTCATCATAAGAAGGACAGAATAGAGAGACAAGACACGCAGAGGAGCACAATCAAAGTTGTGTGGAGGTAACCTTACCTGTGGAAGGCATCAAACAATGGACCTTAGGCTCAACCCTTGCACTCAAAAGTATTCATGCTACTACTACTACTACTACTACTACTACTACTACTACTACTACTAC
>NC_059268.1:1066293-1090433 GCF_017591435.1 Portunus trituberculatus
TATTCGTCATTTTACATTATTTTGCTTCAAAACGATAAAATTGATGAAAACAAGCTAGTATAGAGAATCCAAAGTAAAATTAAGAAAAACGTGTAATTTTATAAGTTTTTAGCTGTTTTCCACCAAAACACAGAAATGCTACGGAAACACACTATTTGTCTAAGGAACTGAAATATGTAAAAAATGGGTTATTTTGGTGTATTCCAGCGTTTTATGCAACAAAACTCAGAATTGCAGGCAAAACACACTATTTGTCTAAGGAATTGAAATATGTGAAAAAGGGGTTATTTTGGTGTATTCCAGCGTTTTATGTAACAAAACTCAGAATTGCAGGCAAAACACACTATTTGTCTAAGGTAGTGAAATATGTCAAAAGGGGTTATTTTGGTGTATTCCAGCGTTTTAAGTAACAAAACTCAGAATTGCAGGGAAAACACACTATTTGTTTAAGGAAGTGAAATATGTCAAAAAGGGGTTATTTTGATGTATTCCAGCGTTTTATGAACCAAAACTCAGAAATGCAGGCAAAAAACAATATATGTCTAAGGAAGTGAAATATGTCAAAAATGAGTTATTTTAGTGTATTCTAGCGTTTTATGCACCAAACTCAGAAATGCAGGCAAAACACTATATTTGTTTAAACGTCCTATTCATGTGTTTTTAAGGTGTTTTATGAAAAAAACTATCTCGATTGAAAATTGTGTTTATTCGTCATTTTACATTATTTTGCTTCAAAACGATAAAATTGATGAAAACAAGCTAGTATAGAGAATCCAAAGTAAAATTAAGAAAAACGTGTAATTTTATAAGTTTTTAGCTGTTTTCCACCAAAACACAGAAATGCTACGGAAACACACTATTTGTCTAAGGAACTGAAATATGTAAAAAATGGATTATTTTGGTGTATTCCAGCGTTTTATGCAACAAAACTCAGAATTGCAGGCAAAACACACTATTTGTCTAAGGAAGTGAAATATGTGAAAAAGGGGTTATTTTGGTGTATTCCAGCGTTTTATGTAACAAAACTCAGAATTGCAGGCAAAACACACTATTTGTCTAAAGTAGAGAAATATGTCAAAAGGGTTATTTTGGTGTATTCCAGCGTTTTATGTAACAAAACTCAGAATTGCAGGGAAAACACACTATTTGTTTAAGGAAGTGAAATATGTCAAAAGGGGTTATTTATCTTTACTCCTTAGTTTGAAGGCTTGTATTACATTTTCAACGCATAAATTGAACATGTAATTGAATTATGAAAACCGAGTAAACCGAGTAGTACTCAGTCAAATCCAAAACCGAGTAAACCGAGTACTACTCGGACCAAAACTGCCATCCCTACGGTTTAGCCAACGGACAGTCACTCAAGTCACTCGGTTCAAGTCAGTCGTGCTAGGGATACCTCTGCAGCCAAGAGTGAGGGGTTATAATTGTTACGTGCATGTTCAGGCATTTTGACATATCTGTGGAGACAATGAGACAGTGAAATGTGAATGATGTTGAAAGAGTTTTGTCCAACAATGGATTTACAGTGAAAGTGTGAAAAGCTTGTGTCGAGGCTCACATGAAAATGTTATTATGCGCGTGTGTGATGCAGTCGCTGGTGATGTCACTGTGCAGTGAGTAATGAAGTACAGTGAGGTGAATAAGGAGTGAACATTGTGAGTGGTGTAATGCACACAGATTTAACATTGTGAGTGGTGTATCCAACCGTGACGTGTGTAGGGCGACGCTGAGTGTTGTATGCGGAGTAATAAGTCAGTGGTACAGTGGAGAAGAACTGCTAGTGGTGACTTGAGGCGTACTATGTGAAACACTACAGTGAAATATAATGAGAGGTCACACAAAATGGCAGAGTGAGAGGCTGTAACTGGGACGTAATCCGAGACGCGTGCAACTGGTGGCAATGACTGCAGTTATGACATCTGGTGCCATATAGATAGTCAGTTTGGGAAAAGATAGTGACACTGGTGAAGAACAGTGACATGTTATTGACATCACTGTGACGTGGAAGTGTACTGTGGAGTGCTGTTAAGTGTTAAACTCACCTGATTACTAACGTGACTGCAACAAACCGATGAATGATTAATAGTGACTAGAATGGTAGGAAACAATGCCTAGGCAGTGACTGATAGTAACTACTGCGATATATTTCTTCGCGTTAATGATGTAAAAAAAATAAAGCCCGTCTCCGCGCTTTGTAAATAGTCTTCCTAAAAAAAAAGAAAAAAGTTGCATTTTGTTTATGAAATGATTTAGAGTACGCTAGTGCAACATCTGACATATATAAGGGGTGGGATAGTAAGACACCAACAGTGATGTCCACGCCAAGCGCAAACCTGGTGTCGCCACAGGAAGTAACACACGGTCACAGAGTGATGACAAGAGGCGTGAACTCACAGGTGTGAAGAAGAGATGAGCAAGTGGACAGCCAAAATCATGTAAAATAATTTATAAGTGATGCAAAATTTGCATTTTGTGTTTGAAATACAGCTGTAAGCTTAAAGTTGTATTTAAACATCCACCTGGTACTATATAAATTCTCGAGTTTGACTCGTATAACTGAGCGGTACAATGACACGGTTGTATGGATTTAGATATCGCTTTCAGGCATTGAATTAAACACAGTTAGCTTGCTTCACAGTGATTTTCATAGGTTCATGTTGGCTAGGAACTGAGATTTCGAGGTTTGAAATTTAAGGTCCGTTCTCCGGCTTTGGGTACGTTACCGCAGCTCGGCGATTTTCGTGTCAAATCCAGATCTACTGTTATCTGTGGTTAAGTTTATTTGTGAGAACAGTGGCGAGGAGGGAAGCGAGAGACGGCGATGAACAGTCGTCTTAGTCTTAATCTAAGCACAAACCTAGCAAGTAGCAGCCAATGGTGTACTGAAATCAAAAGCCATTACTATTTCTATTAAAACGTTTGTAGAAATAGTTCATAGTTAGGCGTAGTCATTGAGGCATGGTAGCTCTAGTTCTCTAAGCTTCATTCAGTCAGTCGGTCTCCTTGAAGTCTACTATTACTAAGATGGTGCGTGCATGCGTGTGTTGCAGGGCCGCCACCGCCCACTGCAATGTTACTGCATGTGTCATAAACAAAACATTCCCCATTATAGCTTGTGTATTGCCTGTCCCCTCGTGACACTGGGGGCAATGAAGGGAAGGGTTAAGAGGCTGAGAAAGAGAGAGAGAGAGAGAGAGAGAGAGAGAGAGAGAGAGAGAGAGAGAGAGAGAGAGAGAGAGAGAGAGAGAGAGAGAGAGAGAGTTTACAATCATTCTTTTTTTGATATGGAATAAGACTACACTACTACTATCTATACTTTTTTTCTTATGATATAGCCTATAGCGCCTGTAGGTATACTTGAAGAGTTTAGGAAGCGCTGTCCAGCTTCCACCCATTAGCGGAGCTGGCAATTTTATTTATAGTGGTACCCATATTGGGGCCCATGTCACCACCCAAGCGCATCTTTGGTGTAAGGCAATTACACCTCCACCTAGAACTTTGGTACCATGATGACCTGTAGGTAACTTGAAACCACTCGAAAAATGAAAAAGTTTCGGAATGGCACATGGCGGGATTCGAACCTACACTTGGATGTCTGTCCGATCCCACGCTCATTATCATATTCACTACTGTTTTCCTATTCTACTTTCGCTGATACTAGTAAATTTTATTGTCAATTCACTATTCCCATAGCCCTTAACCCACGACTGTCTAGAAAGAAAAGAATAGAATAAATACAAAGTGACTGATGGTAATAATGATAATAATATAAATATTCCTATTACATAAAGGAAGTAAAGGTGTAAAATGAAGGAAAAAAGACCACGAAGACGGTAAAACAAAAGTAAGGCAGGTAAGAGAAACAGTCACCTGGAAGAATATGTTAGTATGTCCTTTATGTACTGCCCGTGCTCCGTTTTCTGGAAAACATTCTATTTATAGAATCAGTTTGGCTGGCTTGAGGTGACGTCACGTCTTCCCCTCAGTTCTCGCTCGCAGCCGCTTCAGGTGACACGTACGCCTCAGCCTCTCGTTTGCTCGGCTATACCTGTTGTGTCTTGTGATACTATTAAATACACGTTCATAATGGACTCAGGTGTATCCATGCTACCCCTGCTTAAGGACAACTACCACAAGAAGACTCTCTCTCTCTCTCTCTCTCTCTCTCTCTCTCTCTCTCTCTCTCTCTCTCTCTCTCTCTCTCTCTCTCTCAATTAATTAGTCTAATTAATTAGTAGAGTAATTAGTAGAAGTTCCATCGTAAGTTCGAGGATCGCAGAGACAAAACGACTGCCAAGGGTAGACAGAAGAAAAAAATATGGTCCTTGCGAGCAGCGTTGGGTCGATTGCATTATCTACAGACCACCTAATTCATCATTTTAGTGATTTTATTCAAACTATGGAAAGTACCTTAGAATTATTATCCGGTTTTAAGTCTGATTGTCATATAATCGGTGATTATAACATTAATTTACTAAATAAGAATGACAATGTCATCAATTACACAAACTTATTCTACTCGTATAGTTTTTTTCAAACAAATATAAAACCAACAAGAGTCACTAATAAATCTGCAACATTAATTGATCATGTTTGGACAAATAACATGAAAAATTATATGAAAAGTGGTATCTTATACACGTCATTAAGTGACCATTTCCCTGTGTTCAGTTTATTTTCAATACCCACTCATAATAATTCGTCTTATGTACACCTAACAAAAAGAAAATATGGTGATGATAAAATTAAATCTTTCAAAGATTATTTAAAACAGCATAACTGGATCACAGAACTTGAAAATACTGAAGGGGCTGATAAGATTTTTGACTTATGGAGAAATTTTTAAGCTTTTATAATAATCGCTTCCCAATAAAATAATTTGCTATCAAAGAGAAACATTATGGAAAGCCTTATATAACACCAGGAATAAAAAAAAATCAATAAAGCATCGAAACAAATTACAGAAATTGTATGCAAAGTGGCCACTAACCTATGGCAAACAATTTATGAATTATAGAAACATGTTAACTACAATAATTAGAACAGCCAAGGAAAATTACTTGAAGTCGAAAATAAATCATGAATCAGGTGATTCTAAAAAGACTTGGAAAACTATTAATTCTATATTGGGAAAGAATCTTGAAAATTTGCCATCATCTGTAAGCTTCCAAAATAGACAAATCTCAAATAATAAAGATATCGCTGAGGAATTTAATAATTATTTCACCAGTGTTGCTAGTAAATTAGCCTCAGACATCTGACCAGCTATTGATCCTTTTGAGTCTTTTTTTTACCATATCCTGTACCTTTTTCATTTTTTTTCTAAAGCCAACCTCAGAAAAAGAAATTTCCCAAGTTATAAAATATATCAAAATAACATCTCCTGGTTTTGATGATATTGATATAAAAGTTATTCAGGAATGCAGCGATGAAATATCTCCAATTCTAAACCTCATTGTAAATAAGTGTTTTAGGGAAGGATGTTTTCCAAAAAAAATTACAAATAGCCCAAATTATTCCCATACACAAAAAAGGGGATAAATCTAATCATGCAAATTACAGGCCTGTTTCAATTCTATCAAGTTTTAGTAAAATCATAGAAAAACTTTTTGCCATAAGGCTAAGTGATTACTTCACCAAATTTTCATTATTAACGCAGTGTCAGTATGGGTTCAGGCCAAAATATTCTACCGAATTGGCTATACATGAACTTACTCAAAACATCTATAAAACATTAGATAATAAGCAGTTTCAAATCACAGTTCTTTGTGATTTAAGTAAAGCTTTGACACTGTATCGCACAATATTTTGCTACAAAATTAAATAATAATGGTGTTCACAGGGGAAAGCAAATGATTTTTTGAGAAGCTATTTGAGTTTCAGAAACCAATAAACAGTATACAATAATGATTCATCTTCTTTTAAACAAGTCCGCTATGGGGTTCCACAGGGGTCAATTCTGGGACCATTGCTATTTTTAATATATATAAACGATATGGTACTTATTAGTTCAAAATTCAAATTTTTGTTGTTTGCTGACGATACCACAATATTCATTCAAGGACAAAATATCAATGAAATGATAATTACACTCAATAGTGAATTGATAAAGTTATCAAATTGGCTAAAAAGCAATCAACTGACAATTAATGTGTCTAAAACATTTTACATGGTATCAAGTCGCACAAATATTGATTTAGATAACATAGATATTAAGATAGAAGATAATGTAATAAACAGAGTAAGTCATATAAAATTTTTGGGAGTAATCATTGATGAAAGGTTGTCATGGAAGCCACATATCTTGAGTGTATGTACTAGAATATCACAAATATTCCCTCCAGCTTCAGGTTTTCCAATCAGATTTCCTTGACCTTCATTTTTCCAATCAGATTTCCTTGACCTTCATGTTTTCCAATCAGATTTCCTTGACCTTCATGTTTTCCAATCAGATTTCCTTCTGTCTTTTCCTTGTTGAACCTCGGTGTCTGTTTGCATGCCACAGAGAGTGACAGGTGGGAGAGACCATGGTACAATCAAAAGTTATTGTACCAAGGGAGAGACCATTCTGCATTGCTCTCCTTCACTTCCTCCTTGGGGCAGCCCTCTGGCCTGGCCTGGCCACCTCTCCCTCCTCCCTCCCTTGGGGCAGCCCTCTGGCCTGGCCTGGCCACCTCTCCTCCTCCCTCCCTTGGGCAGCCCTCTGGCCTGGCCTGGCCACCCTCCTCCTCCCTCCCTTGGGGCAGCCCTCTGGCCTGGCCTGGACCACCCTCCTCCTCCCTCCCTTGGGGCAGCCCTCTGGCCTGGCCTGGCCACCCTCCTCCTCCCTCCCTTGGGGCAGCCCTCTGGCCTGGCCTGGCCACCCTCCCTCCTCCCTCCCTTGGGGCAGCCCTCTGGCCTGGCCTGGCCACCCTCCTCCTCCCTCCCTTGGGGCAGCCCTCTGGCCTGGCCTGGGCCACCCTCCTCCTCCCTCCCTTGGGGCAGCCCTCTGGCCTGGCCTGGGCCACCCTCCTCCTCCCTCCCTTGGGGCAGCCCTCTGGCCTGGCCTGGGCCACCCTCCTCCTCCCTCCCTTGGGGCAGCCCTCTGGCCTGGCCTGGCCTGGCCACCCTCCTCCTCCCTCCCTTGGGGCAGCCCTCTGGCCTGGCCTGGACCACCCTCCTCCTCCCTCCCTTGGGCAGCCCTCTGGCCTGGCCTGGGCCACCCTCCTCCTCCCTCCCTTGGGGCAGCCCTCTGGCCTGGCCTGGCCACCCTCCTCCTCCCTCCCTTGGGGCAGCCCTCTGGCCTGGCCTGGGGCACCCTCCCTGGCCTCCTCCCTCCCTTGGGCAGCCCTCTGGCCTGGCCTGGACCACCCTCCTCCTCCTCCCTTGGGCCCCTCTCCCTTTGGGCAGCCCTCTGGCCTGGCCTGGCCACCCTCCTCCTCCTCCCTTGGGGCAGCCCTCTGGCCTGGCCTGGGCCACCCTCCTCCTCCCTCCCTTGGGCAGCCCTCTGGCCTGGCCTGGACCCTCCTCCTCCCTCCCTCCAGCCCTCTGGGGCCTGGCCCTTGGGCAGCCCTCTGGCCTGGCCTGGACCACCCTCCTCCTCCCTCCCTTGGGCAGCCCTCTGGCCAGGCCTGGGCCACCCTCCTCCTCCCTCCCTTGGGCAGCCCTCTGGCCTGGCCTGGCCACCCTTCCTCCTCCCTCCCTTGGGCATCCCTCTGGCCTGGCCTGGCCACCCTCCCTCCTCCCTCCCTGGGGCAGCCCTCTGGCCTGGCCTGGACCACCCTCCTCCTCCCCTCCCTTTGGGCAGCCCTCTGGCCTGGCCTGGACCACCTCCCCTCCTCCCTCCCTTGGGCAGCCCTCTGACCTGGCCTGGGCCACCCTCCTTTACATAATTCTTGCGCTCAGTTCACACACACACACACACACACACACACACACACACACACACACACACACACACACACACACACACTGAATCTCACCTCCATTAAAACCCCATTGTATTTTTTCTCGTGTTTTCTAAAGTTATGTGGAGTTTTGTAGTGTTTTCTTGTGTTTTGTAGTGTTTTTGTTCCTTTGTTGTTATGGCAGTTTTACAGTTTGTGTTTTTGTTGTTTCCTGAGTTTTGTAGTTTGTCCGTTTCCTTTGTTACAGTTCCTGCGTGTGAGAAGCATCAGGTTAGTGAGGGTGCTCCATTACCCTTGTTACGTCTTGGCCGGTGTTCTGAAAGGCGTCACTCTCACCACAGCTGTTTGCAAGGCTTCTCACATCAGCAACCGGGTCCGCTAGAGGGATTTTCCTGTGTTAGAGTGAAAACACCCTCAGCAAATCGTGTAAGTGATAGACAAGCATTCACAAACGAGTGGTGAGATAAGTAAGGGTGGGCACCAGTGTGTCTTCCTGTGTAGTAGTGAAACACACACACACACACACACACACGTATATTTTCATTGACAAGCATACAGAAACAAGTATTTAGGTAGATAATAGTCCTCAAAAGTGTTTTTTCTGTATATTATTGAACACACGCTCAAAAACATGTACAATATCAAAGACAAACAAACAGAAACAATTTAGATCAATAGATTCAGATAGGTAAGGGTTCTCAAAAGTCATTTTCCATGTTCATAATTTAGAAATACCCACAAACACCCGTATGATTTCACTGACAGGCAGACAGACAGACACAAGCAATTAGACAGACAGACAGACTGACATACACACCTCTCCGGCACCTCGCAATCCCAACAGACAGACAGACAGACAGACGGATGAGTAGATAGATACATGGTCTAACATGTTCGTGTACTTAAGGAGTCGAACAGAATTGTTGATATCTGGAATAAGCTTCCTTCACAAATTACAAACACCACTTCTGTTGCATCATTGAACAGTAACACTGACCAATATATACAAGTTCACCCCAGCAAGCTCTTTTCTGGTCCCAATACCCACACGCGTCACTCCTGACCATAGTGTTGTTCCTCACCACAGTGTTGCTCTGTGAGGCTTTCATCCTTCCAGCCAGACATGCAGAGTTCAGCGTGGGGTGAATGGTGTTGTTCCTCACCACAGTGTTGCTCTGTGAGGCTTTCATCCTTCCAGCCAGACATGCAGAGTTCAGCGTGGGGTGAATGGTGTTGTTCCTCACCACAGTGTTGCTCTGTGAGGCTTTCATCCTTCCAGCCAGACATGCAGAGTTCAGCGTGGGGTGAATGGTGTTGTTCCTCACCACAGTGTTGCTCTGTGAGTCTTTCATCCTTCCAGAGAGAGAGAGAGAGAGAGAGAGAGAGAGAGAGAGAGAGAGAGAGAGAGATTTGGTTTGATTGGATAGGTTTGTTGAGGTTAGTAAATGGTACAAAATAAAGGTGAATACTTTTCCAAGGGATGACAGGACACTGCCTATGTATCCGCCATCCCAAGCTTAAACTTAGTGTTCTTATGTAATAATAATGATAATAATGTAAGGAACAAAAACAAGTGTAATAATAATTATATAATATATATTTACAATATATAAGTAATGTTAGTGCAGAATACTTAGCTATTCTATGCATATACACATATATAACTTGTTTTCAATGTAGCGTATAAGTTGTTTGATGTATTTGTTTTGAATAGCAATAGCAGTTGTGTAATGTTCCCATTGTTAAACATCCATATGTGGTGTGGATGGCATTATTTGTGGCACATGCCAGCTCGGGGCACTGCAGCACGGAGTGGGCGTCAGGCTCACAGCATGGGCGACACTCCTCCTGGCCGGAGCCTCACATGACACGCCCAGTTCCCAGTAATGTTTGTATCCAAAGCTCAGTCCGGCACACACGCTGTCTTTCCAGCTGACTCCATATTTTCCAGATGTGAAATTGGCGCCACTTTGTGCTTTGGTGTAGTGTTTCATTGTTTCACTAGCTCACTTCGCCTTTATGTAGAATTGCACCTTGTTCTTGCTCAACATGTATATTTGTCATTTTCTTATCTATTTGTGACAAGCTTGTTCTACAGTTTGATCTCTTTCTGTTCCATTTTGTGCTAAGTGGTCAGCTTTTTCATGACCTAACACACCAACATGGGATGGTACCCAAATCAATGTCAAGTTTCTCTCCTCTCCGATCCTTGTAATAAGTTTTGTGCACTCGCTCACACCGTGTGCATGTGCTGGCTGCCCACTCGTCAGTGCTCCAAGTGCCCCTCTGCTGTCCCTGAAGAAACACACGTTGCTCCGCTCATTTTGGATGAGCTCAGGGTCACACTTCAAGGCCCAGAGCTGTGCCTGGCTGGAGGACACATTACTGCTTAGTCAACAGGAGTAGCCTGTATCCATCCAAGTCCCTTGCTCTGTGATGCGCCTCAAAAACACTTATATATATATATATATATATATATATATATATATATATATATATATATATATATATATATATATATATATATATATATATATATATATATATATATATATATATATATATATATATATATATATATATATATATATATATATATATATATATATATATATATATATATATATATATATATATATATATATATATATATATATATATATATATATATATATATATATATATATATATATATATATATATATATATATATATATATATATATATATATATATATATATATATATATATATATATATATATATATATATATATATATATATATATATATATATATATATATATATATATATATATATATATATATATATATATATATATATATATATATATATATATATATATATATATATATATATATATATATATATATATATATATATGAAAAAACTAAGGTAATTTTCAGGGATATGGTCCAACAGATGTAAGGTAATTTGGTGAAATCTAGAGTAAAAATCGGCAACATCTAAGGTAATGCTTTCTTCTACTTGTGGGAACCCTGTCCAGTACGTCGCGGAGTGGTGAGGTGGTGTGGCGGCCAGCCCTCTGGTGGAGCACATCGCACAGCACTCTCCACGTTAATTTCTCGCAAAGTGAAGCAAAACTCAACTTATGTGTATAGAGTACTTTCCACTCAGAATGACATGTGTATAGAGTACTTTCCACTCAGAATGACTTGAACTATCACATCGCAAAGTACAGGACCTTAACTCACTGGACGTGCACCCAGTGTTGCCACTCTAGAATTTCAGAAAACACAAGATTGTCCCTCCAAAAAAGACTAGATTGACCGAAAAACAACTAGATCTCCGTAACTTCTTCCCGTTATTCCCACGCTAATGACATATGAGGCTTTTGTTTTTTTCATAGTCATTTTCTTGGCAGTTTCACAGTCAGGAAACATCTTTTTCATTAACTCAACCAAATGGTCTGCCTGGGAAAATGCTATTCCATGTTCTGCCATATATCCACACAACAATAATTCTGCATTGTTAACTTTATCTTTCGGGTCTTCCACTGATTTCTTTAAGAAATGCTGAATATTCACACACTTTTCTTTGATTCCTAGTTTTTTTTATATGCTTTGAGGTAACTTTGTGGCTTAACAAACCAGCTTTGTTAGGATTCTTTAGCTTGGATTCACAGACTACACAATGAACAACATTCTTATCTTTGGGGTCTGGCTTGATCCAGTCTTTTAATTCAGGGTCAGTTAACCAGTCCTGATTAAATGACTGGCTGTACCACAACTTCTGTTTCTTTTTCGGCGGAGTTTTATCTCCACTGGAGCTTGCTGTAGGAGACTCACTCATTGTTGTCACTTATCACTATGCCTGTTTAAGACCACGATCTTCACCAAACTGAGGGAAGTTGGAATAAGAACCCAGTTCAGCTCTCGCCCGGTACTTGCTACGATGGACTCCCGTACTGACTACTGAACGCGAACGAGACGCGTCTCACTGTTCTTCATTAGAAAAAACGAGGAGTATGAGATTCATATAAGGGTATACTTAGGTAGACGTAATTAGTAAGTAAAAAACATGAAACATTATCGCATTTTTTTCCTTTGAATGAAAACTACAAGATTTGTTGGATTTTTAGGAAAAAACTACAAGACTACAAGGTCGAAGATAAAAATACTAGATCTAGTAGGAAAAAACAAGGAGTGGCAACTCTGCGTGCACCCTGTCTGTATGTGTTGTGTGGTAACAGGGTACTGGCTGTGTAGCATGGTATGGTATACACCTACCAAGTTGTAGTTGTGGTGGTGCTGGTGGTGGTTAGTGGTAGTGGTAGTTATAGAGGTAGTGGTAGTAGTAATAGTAGTAGTAGTAGTAGTAGTGGTAGTGGTAGTTATAGTGGTAGTGGTAGTAGTACTAGAAATAGTAATAGTAGTAATAGTGCTTAACCAACACACACACGTGTGTGTGTGTGTGTGTGTGTGTCGAGGATGCCGAGAAGGAATCACTAATTGAGAGTCGTCTTGGTAAATGGTTGGCGTCGTTTGGGTGTCAATATGTATGTTAGGAAGCCTGTACAGCAATGGAAGTTGCTGGAAAGTTTGGGTGTGTCAATATGTATGTTAGGAACCCTGTACACTAATGGAAGTTGCTGGAAAGTTTGGGTGTGTCAACATGTATGTTAGGAAGTCTGTACACTAATGAAAGTTGCTGGAAAGTTTGGAAGTCATTTTGTGATTTAGTCTTGATTTAACAAGGATTCTGCATCTTGCGTTGGTTTTGAAGTATGTTTTCCTGATTGTAGTCGTAGTTTAACAATGACCTGCATCATGTGAGGAAGTCATTGGTTGTGTTCGTGACTCTAGTGGTGAAGTAACAAGGATTCCTCATCACATCTTGGAAAATCATCATTAAAAGGATCAACAGATAATCTTTATAATTTTTTAATGTTTTGATCAGAAAAAAGTTATTTTATGAATACTTACTAAGAAGTCAGAACTATTTTCAAATGCCATTGACGTAAAGTCTCACGATGCAGAATCCTTGCTAAACTATCACTAGGATCATGAAATATCCTTCAAACTCCCACGAGGTAACTTTCAAACTATCCTGTTAAGAGAAGTCCTGATCAGAAACTGAAACGTTTGAGAATCTGAACATTAGTCAAACAAGTAGATGAGATTGCCACATCTGGCTGGCTTCTCCCGCCATCCTTCTCTCTAACTAACCTTTCCCTTCTGGTTCCTCCTCCTCATATTCATCTCGACCTTTCCACCTCCTCCTCCTCCTCCTCCTCCTCCTTGCGTCTGATCCTTATCTCCCACAATGCTCCTCCCTCATCTTTCATCGCTGTATTTCCTGCTTCTTACATCTGCCATATATTTTCTTTCTCGTATCTTATTCCCTCTATTCTTCACTTATATTGTTCCAGTTTTGTTTGTTTATGTCCTCATCCTTAGCCTGTCATTTCTTATTCTCGTTTTCTTATTCTTGCATTCCAGTCCTTTCCAGCCTCCATCTTTCTTTCTTTTCCTTATCTTTATTCTAAGTTTCACTCTGTTTTTCCCATTCCAATCCAATAGTCTCCTCCTTTCATTTGATTCTTGTTAATTCTCCTTCTGGCTCCTTATTCTAAGTCCTGACCTTCCTTCATTTTTTGATCATATCGTTTTCAACCTCTCTCTCCTTATAACATTCTTAGCCTCGTCTCTACTTCCTTTTTCTTTTTTTCCGTCCCTATCCTTCCCTATCTTCCTCATCTATCCTTCTCCTTCCTTCTTTTCTTTACCGCGTCTATCGTCTTCTCTCTTTTACATCCTTATTCTCAGTTCATCTCCTTCTCTCTCTCTTTTCCTTATCCGCCCTTCTATATTTTGCTGGGTCTTTCATCCTTTTCCCTCTTGCCCTATTCCTCTCCTCCTGTCTTTCACTCTCGGGGGCTCTGTAGGGACCGACAACAAGTCTCAAGGTGACAGTGTTCTTCTCGTCCTCTCATCGACAACACGCTATTTTTCGCACATCGTCCCTCACCTCCATTTCTCAAGAGGCGCCGTAATCTGGTGTTTGGTCTACTCCTGTTTCACCTTTGTCGCGTTTGTGTCTTGGCTTTATTTCACTCTTCGGATCTGCGTGTGTGTGTGTGTGTGTGTGTGTGTGTGTGTGTGTGTGTGTGTGTGTGTGTGTGTGTGTGTGTGTGTGGCAAGGTGAACAAACATAAGAAAATACATCGGAAATACATCGGAAATACATCGGAAGAATTTATTTTGTGAAATGGTCAATTTATTCAAGAATGAAGGCCAAGTGCTCGCCCATAACGAGACACAATATGTAATATGTGGATAAAAAGAGTATAATATACACTCATTTTAGCTTCCTCAGTTAAATTATGGCGAATTCTATACAAAATTCCAATTATTTTGAGAGCTTCAATCAAATGTTATTAATATGCATTTTCCAATTTAAATTTTCATTAACAGTAACACCTAGAAATTTGGTAGTGTGGACTTGGGTAAACTTTCACCATTTAACAATACAGTAGGAAAGACATGCTTTATGGATCTATTTTGAAAGAATATGTAATTTGTTTTATTAATATTAAGTTTTAAGTTATTTGATTTAATCCAAAGATCGATATTATTTAATTCACTAGCTACAGTTTCGTGTAATCTATCAATATTTACATCTTTCATTAATCATAGTAGAGAGAGAGAGAGAGAGAGAGAGAGATACTGTTCCCTCAAGCCAGTGGTTCCCAGCTCCAGAGTCGTGACACTAATTAGGGTCGCGAGGTTATTTCTGAGGGTCGCCAAAGCGTCTTACAAAAACATCTAATAAATTCACAGTTGTTCACATTTTTTCTTATCATTCCATCATGTCAAGGAGAAAGAACTGCACCACACACCAGCAGCGCTGCCTAAAAAAGAAAGTGTTCAAAATGTGTACGTGAAAAATAGAAAGAAAAGTGAAAGAAATTACATCCAAGTAACTCCAAACCTTCATATATTGACATACATTATTACCAATCAAACACTAATAACTTTTGTATAAAGATTCAACTGTTTGTTTAGTTTTGCGACAGACTCTATACATAGATGTCAATCTGGAATGCCCATTTGCCGGAAACTATATATAGACGTACGGATGGAAGTCGATACAGCCTTTATGTGGAAAAAGTTCTTATTTGGTAGTACACTCATCAAACTGCCTCCGGGAAGGGGCTAAGTAAGCTGAATGAAGTTTGAGTGAGAGGCTTATAACCGTGGTACAGTGGAACCATGCGTGCTTTGGGGTCCGAGAGGTCTCCAAGCGCACGTGTTCGAATCCTTACCACAGTCTGAGTGTAGGTTGTGCTTCCTCACTTGAGACAATTGTTTCCTAGCGGGTGAGCTTTGAGATAGAAGGTACACCAAAAATTATCCCCTTTAGCCCATAAATTCCTATGAAAAGCCCACATGGTATAAATAAAAACACACACACAAAAGACACACACACACACACACACACACACACACACACCTCCATTATTGCAGCCATCGTCAGGTAACCACGGAACACCTACATGGAACACCAGCCTCACTCCTTTGAAGGCAGGAGTCTACAAGAGCGTCGCTCTAAACACTGATTGTGAATAATTGGTGTCACTTATGGGTGCACTATTTATAATACATAAGCCAACACGGTCACTATCCTAATGGATAACAGCATCACAGGTAAACATGCATTGCAAGTAACTGATTAAGATTAAAGAAAGAAAAGAACTTCAGCGAGGCAAGACCAGCAGCCTTTGTCGTGATTCCCCTCGCCACAGTGACGTGCACCAAGCAGTGCAGCAGCGCAGTGTGGCAGCAGCAGTGTCCCTGAGGCTCAGCTCGTGAGTCTCTGGAGCAGCGCACATAATGGAGACATCAGTGTCCTGCAAGTCTTCCTCTGACCAAAGCAGCAACCAAACACATTTCCATGGTGAGGGAGAAATACACAGGCACTGACACTTAGGCAGATTGTGTCACTTCTTCAGTAAAGTACCAGACAAGGAGGCGGAACTTCCCTTCTGGCCCGTCCACGCCATCCATGAGGCTCGCTGCCTGTTGCTTCATCCAGGAACAGACATTTATCAACGGAATCTATAGCCGTTTTCTGCAGTGTGCAGTCCAGTGCCACCTTCTCAACTAACGGCGCCCATACAACGTCAGCGGGCTTCTCTGTCTCTGTTTCTGCTGAACAACGCACTAGTGAGGTCCAACAACACCATTACTGGCAGTGACAGTCCTTCATCATTCAGTGGGTCGCTCGTCCACTCAGTGGTGGCTGGTCTGCTCATAGTCACAGAAACCCGTGGTTCACTATAGCCTTCCTCACTTAAGGGTTCCGCCAACCCATCACAGGGGCTTAATATGAAGTAAATCCACGAACCTATCAGAGGGATTCAATAAATCTTCCCTTCCATAGGGCTCAGTGTAACTGTCTCTCTCATTACAGGAAAGGTCCAGTATACCTACATGAAGGGGCTCTACAGCCCATCAGACGGACGAAATGTATCTCTCCCCTCACAAAGTGAAGCACCGATGGCATCAAAGAAGTTCAAATATATCTTACCTCACTGAAGGAACTCCGCCAACTCTCCAGAAGGTTCAATACATACGTCCCCAAAGCATGGCACCCCATCAAAGGGGTTTGATACAGCTTTTTCTACTCTGAGGAGTCTAACGCATCTCTCCACTGGAGGGGCTCCATCTCGCCCCACCAGAGAAGTGTGGTACGTCTCTCTCCACTGGAAGGGCCCCACCTACCCCACCAGAGAAGTTTGGGACGTCTCTCTTAACTGGAGGGGCTCCACCTGCACGACCAGAGGAGTTTGGCACTTCTCTCTCCAAAAGAGGGGCTCTACCTGCCCCACCAGAGGAGTTTCAGTCTTCTCTCTCCACTGAAGGGGCTCCACCTGTCCCACCAGAGGAGTTTGGAACGTCTCTCTCCACCGGAGGGGCTTCAACTGCCCCACGAGAGGAGTTTGAGACGCCTCTCTCCACCGGAGAAGCTCCACCTGCCCCACCAGAGAAGTTTGAGACGCCTCTCTCCACCGGAGGGGCTCCACCTGCCCCACCAGAGGAGTTTGAGACGCCTCTCTCCACCGGAGGGGCTCCACCTGCTCCGCCAGAGGAGTTTGGGACGCCTCTCTCCACTGGAAGGGCTCCACCTGCCATACCAGAGGAATTTGGGACGTCTCTCTCTCTCCACTGGAGGTGCCCCACCTGTCCCACCAGGGGAGTTTGTGACGCCTCGCCTCTCTCCACTGCAGGGGCTCCACCTGCCCCACCAGAGGAGTTTGGAACGTTTCTCTCCACTGGAGGGACTTCATCTGCCCCGCCAAAGGAGGTTGGGACGCCTCTCTCCACTGGAGGGCTCTACCTGCCCCACCGGAGGAGTTTCAGTCCTTTCTCTCCACTGAAAGGGGTCCACATGCCCCACCAGAGGAGTTTCGGACGCCTCTCTCCACTGGAGGTGCGCCACCTGCACCACCAGAGGAGATTGGGACGTTTCTCTCCACTGGAGGGGCTCCACCTGCCCAACCAGAGGAGTTTGGGACGCCTCTCTCCACTGGAGGGGCTCCACCTGCCTCACCAGAAAGAAGAGTTTGAATCCTCTCTCTCCACTGGAGGGGCCAAAACCTGCCCCATCAGAGGAGTCAGACGCGTCTCTCTCCACTGGAGGGCTCCACCTGCCCCACCAGAGGAGTTTGGGACGCCTCTTTCCACTGGAGGGGCTCCATCTGCCCCACCAGAGGAGTTTGGGACGCCTCTCTCCACTGGAAGGGCTCCACCTGTCCCACCAGAGGAGTTTGGGACGCTTCTCTCCACTGGAAGGGCTCCACCTGCCCCACCAGAGGAGTTTGGGACGCCTCTCTCCACTGGAGGGGCTCCACCTGCCCCGCCAGAAGAGTTTGGGACGCTTCTCTCCACTGGAAGGGCTCCACCTGCCCCACCAGAGGAGTTTGGGATGCCTCTCTCCACTGGAGGGGCTCCACCTGCCCCACCAGAGGAGTTTAGGACGCCTCTCACCACTGGAGGAGCCCCACCTGCCCCACCTTAGGAGCTTGGGACGCCTGTCTCCAGTTAAGGGGCTTCACCTGCCCTACCAGAGGAGTTTGGGACGTCTCTGACCACTGGAGGGGCCCCACCAGCCCCACCAGAGGAATTTGGGACGGCTTTCTCCACTGGAAGGGCTCCACCTGCCCCACCAGAGGAGTTTGAGTTCTCTCTCTCCACTGGAGGAGCTCCACCTGTCCCACCAGAGGAGTCTGACGCGTCTTTCTCCACTGGAGGGGCTCTACCTTCCACACCAGAGGAGTTTGGGACGTCTCTCACCACTGGAGGGGCACCACCAGCCTCACCAGAGGAATTTGGGACGGCTCTCTCCACTGGAAGGGCTCCACCTGCCCCACCAGAGGAGTTTGAGTCCTCTCCACTGGAGGAGCTCCACCTGCCCCACCAGAGGAGTCTGACGCGTCTCTCTCCACTGGAGGGGCTCTACCTTCCACACCAGAGGAGTTTGGGACGTCTCTCTCCAACTGGAGGGGCTTCATTTCTCCACCAGAGGAGTTTGAGTCCTCCTTATCCACTGGAGGGCCTCCACCTGCCCCACCAGAGGAGTTTGAGTCCTCTCTCTCCACTGGATGTGCCCCACCTGCCCCATCTGTCTCCCTTCGAAAGGGATTGTTCCCTTCACTCTTTTGAGATCTCCACCTGCGAGGACCCTGCACCAGTGTCGCACTGCTTCATTCGTGGGAGCAGAGCATGGGAAGTACTTCCACCTTGCGCTTCCCGGTCTGTAGTTGGTTGCTCTGTTTGCACGACGTGCCCGCCAAGGTTCCGGCTCTGGCCCCGGCGCCAGGCTCTAGGTCGGCCCGTGTTAAGGTGACACGCGTCGCCTGACTGCCGAGCTCCTCTGTGTCATGCAGGAAAACTTTTTCTTAAACTTACACTTTTTAACTCTTTTGGGAATTTTTAATCCGATTTCTCATTTACTTGGCGGGTGTGTCAGGGAATGCAAGAAAAGAGGTGGCGGCGAGGGAAGGAAGAGTGGAGGAGACAAAGGGTGTGCAGTGCGCACACATCCAGTGTTCTAATGGTCAAATGTTTCTCAAGTTTTCTTTACTATTTTAAATTTTCTTCCTTTATATTGTATGGCGAGTGGACTGTTACGGGCGAGTGTGGCTACAGCAGGGCATGACCAACTCAGCTCCCAGATAGAAGAACTGGGCACAATGTTACTGGTGTTAAACCAAGAGCATACACACACACACACACACACACACACACACACACACACACACACACACACACACACACACACACACACACACACACACACACACACACACACACACACACACACACACACACACACACACACACACACACACACACACACACACACACACACACACACACACACACACACACACACACACACACACACACACACACACACACACACACACACACACACACACACACACACACACACACACACACACACACACACACACACACACACACACACACACACACACACACACACACACACACACACACACACACACACACACACACACACACACACACACACACACACACATGGCAGGGATAGGCTAGGAATAGCGATATTACTGAGTTTTATTTCCGTTTCTATTCATCTATTTATTCATTCATTACCAATATTATAAATTTTTTTCCCTTGGCTAGTTTCCTTACTGTGGGGAAAAAATACACGTCTTTCACCTCCTGGAACTGTTTTAGCGTGGCTGCAGGTACTCTAAGAGACACAACGTGGCGCGGAGGTTGGATCAGCCAGGAGATATTTTGAAACATTTGTTTCCAAATCCCCACTACCTTCAAAAGGCTGTAGTTGAAGTGACACGGTTGTTAATGGTGTTTCACTTTTCTTTTGACAAATTAAAACGATTTCTGCGTTGTTAACAGGAGAAACACTCATCATAACTAGACTAATCATCCTTGTGGTCTTGGAGAATAGCTGTGGTGAGAGAGCAAGGCGTATCTAAATATGGGCCTTTTGTTGTGAGCATCGTGGTGATGGTGAGGGGATGTGCTATTGACTGAGAGTTGCTTGGTGAGAGACAGCAGACCGGTACTCACACTTAAGCACCATTGAGAAAGCTATCATCTGTTATAAGAAGTGCAAAAATAAGTAAAAGAAAAAAAAAAGCAAATCTAGTGAACTATTTTGACAACATACAAATGTTAGTCCTCAGAATAAAAAAGCAGAAATAGAGTTTTACGTTTCCAACACTCATATTCACACTTATATTCAGACATATATTAAAACAGAGATTCCACAAAATGACATAACATCTGGCCGTGACGTCACATTCCTAGCAGCATTCGATGTTTGCTTATTACAATGCCAAACAATCAACAAGACTCAAGTAAACAACGCTCCATTTCAATGCAATGCCACCGAGTTCATCCAATCTGAAAACCTGAATAACCAAAGAATAGCAGTACAGGAACCACTTGTCAGGTTGTAAAGGAGCACAATGGTTTTATAGAGGAGAATTTCGACATGGTGTAGGATTTACTCCACAAATGAGAGAGAGAGAGAGAGAGAGAGAGAGAGAGAGAGAGAGAGAGAGAGAGAGAGAGAGAGAGAGAGAGAGAGAGAAGAAGAATGAGAGAGAGAGAGAGAGAGAGAGAGAGAGAGAGAGAGAGAGAGAGAGAGAGAGAGAGAGAGAGAGAGAGAGAGAGAGAGAGAGCAGCAGGGACTCTTCCTCCATAAACACAGCGAACGGAGTAGATCGCGGTGCCTCTGTTCGCCCACGAACCTCTCCTCAGACCACTTCAGGAGATTGGAGAAAAAGAAATCTAAGAGGAAGTGCAGCAGGACGCGAGGAGGGTGTCCAGCGAAGGACTGAGGACTCACCAGGCCACCAAGCAGACACAAAAGCGAGCCAAGGCAAAAGTGTGTGAGTACTGCTCACGGAAAGGACACACTTCTGCTACTTGCCACGCCAGAACTGACGATTTACGTCAGGAGCGTCTCCTACAGCGGCTTCTTACGGTGGAAAGATACACAGCCACACCCTTCCCACCTGCAGCGCCTCAGCCCGCCCACCCCCTCACTTCATTTCAGTCCTTGCCACAACCTCGCCCACTCCTTCCTCAGCCTGGTATCTGGAATCAGCACCAGGGGCGGCAGTGGACCACTCCTCTTCACCAGTACCAGCAGTCGGCCGCGGACCCTAACCACCACCTCGGACTAGCAGGCCTCGCTCACTACCATCCCTCACCATGGTACAGCCAGCTTGCCCCCGCCGCACACTAAAGGTCGTCTCTAGCAACGTCCGTGGTCTCCGGACTAACCTTGCAGACTTATACCACAACTGTGTGCAACGACACAATGCAGACGTTGTTGTGGTGACCGAGACATGGCTGAACAGTGAGGTGGAGCCCACGTATGGCAGGATGCAGGGCTTCACCCACTGGGTGAGGAGGGACCGACAGGAGCGAACAGGAGGTGGAGTGGCTGTCTGCTTCAAGGAAGGAATGCAGGCCCAGCTACTCGACATAGACACGCCTCCAATGATGGAGATGATGTACTTCCGAGTAATGCTGGCAGACCGCTCAGCCCTCCTGCTGTGTGCCCTGTATCGCCCCCCGCGACAAGGGCCTGACTCACTCTTGTACCTGACTGAGACCTTAGACAACCTGATGATGGCACACAGCTGCAGCCACGTGCTGATTGTGGGGGATCTCAATCACCACCTGGAAAGAGACGCCTACGAGAATCTCCTGGAGGTGCAGGGTCTGACAGATCATGTCACCTTCCCCACACATGAACGAGGAGGGACATTAGACCCTGTCATCTCAGACTACCAGGAAGACAAGCTTCAGTGTCATCAGCTGGGGCTCGTGGGCAGCTCTGACCATCACGCTGTACTGACACAGCTGGAAGTGGGCGTGGCTCAGGACGAGGCCACCACCCGCACCATCTGGCTGTGGAACAAAGCAGACTGGGCTTCCTGCGCCGCGACCTGACCCACACCCCATGGGCCACTTTGCTACAGGGAGGAGCAGAGAGTGAAGCACTTGCACTCACCTCTCACCTTCTCGCCCTCCAGAGACGCCACGTCCCACACAGGAATACACCACCAGATCGACGGATCAGCCATGGTTTGGCTACCGTTGCCGTGTTGCTGCCGAGGCAAAGTATGCTGCCTGGCTCCGCTACAAGAGGAACCCGACTCGGCGCAACAAGGACCTGCACAGGGCTGCATGCAGGAGGATGGTGGTAACCAGCAAGTGGGCCTTAAAAAGTGGGAGGAAAGCCTGCGCCGGAAACTGTGTGGCACTGGCGTAGGAAACAAAACTTGGTGGTCTCTTGTTAAGGACAAACAAGGAACTGGCCACCAAGAATCCATCCCTCCCTCAGCAAGCAGGACGGTACTGTCGCCACCAGCAGTAAGGAGAGGGCACAGTTGCTGGCTTCCTTGTTTGCTGGAAAATGAAGGTCGGGAATCCACAGCAGCCACCGCCTCAGCTGGTCCAGCAATGTGAGAAGACTGTCACCATGGTGGAGGTGACGCATCAGCAGGTGAAGCGATTATTGCGGGGCTGGACACACAGAAAGCCACCGGCCCTGATGACATCAGCCCGCACCTGCTGAAGCGATGCTCCCAGGAACTGGCTGCCCCTCTCACCCAAGTCTTCACAACTTGTGTACGGGAAAACGTCTGGCCTTCAGTGTGGAAGGAGGCTCGAGTAGTTCCCATACACAAAAAAAGCTCCAGGACGGACCCAAAAAACTACAGACCCATATCCCTGTTGTCAGTGGTGGGTAAAGTGTTTGAGAGGGTCGTGGCAGAGGTGGTGTGTAGACATCTCAAGGACAATGCCCTCCTCTCAGACCAACAGTTTGGGTTCAGACCTGGAAGGTCAACCTCCGACCTAATGATGCTTCTCACCAGGCATTGGCAGGACGCCCTCGACGACGGCAAGGACACTATAGTGGTTGCTTTGGACATAGCAGGAGCTTTTGATAAAGTATGGCACAACGGATTACTAGAAAAGCTTCGTGCTAAAGGCATCCAGGGTGGCTTGCTACGACTCTTGGGAAATTACCTGCAGGACAGAAGCCTCAAGGTGGTTGTCAACGGGCAAACATCTGAGTCCCTGCCTGTGGAGGCATCAGTGCCACAGGGTTCAATTCTTGGCCCACTCCTGTGGAATATCTACGTGGATGATCTTCTCCAGCTACTGCCAGGAGTCATGGCCTATGCTGATGACTGCACCCTCTCCTATACCTATCCACGCCAGGACAGTGGGCGGGCTGCTGAGGCCATCAATCAGCAGCTACGAGTGATAAAGGAGTGGGGTGCTCGATGGCAAGTGACATTCGCGCCGGAGAAGACACAAGCAATGGTTGTCTCTCGGTCCCCAGCCGCCATGGCAGCAATGGCAGGAAAGTTGTCTTTTGGCGCTGCTGCTCTCACTCCAAGATGACGTCAAGATACTTGGAGTGGAGGTGGATCGAGGGCTGAGGTTTGACAGGCATGTCAAAACCATTGCCAAGAAAGCCTCTCACAGGATCTCCGCTCTCAGAAGGATCGCCAGTTTCCTCGACAGGAAGGGAGACTGCTGCTGTACAAGGCACAGGTGCGGCCCCACCTTGAATACGCAGCTCTCTCCTGGATGTCCTGTGCCGCCACACACAGAAGGAGACTGGACAGCATCCAACGCCGCGCCATACGGCTAGTAGATGCTGCACTACCACCTCACCCAGAGCCTGAGCGTCCCCTTGATTCACTGGAACACCGCAGAGACGTGGCGGCGATCGTAGTGTTCCATAAGGCACAGGTGCAAAGAGTGCCACATCTGGCAGGGCTGCGTCATCCTCTAAGAGTCACCGCACGGAGCACGAGAACGGTGCTCAATGGTGGTGACGCCGTAGAGGTGCCGCGATCCCACGGGTGTCAGCATCAACGCACCTTCGCAGGACGCGTCTCCAGGATGTGGAACTTGTTCACGGCCGCGGTGCCTCACGTCCAGGAGATGAACACACACAGTGTCAAACTGATGGCACATAAGTGGAGACAGACACTGCCAACTCCTCTGACACTCTTTGTGACGTGACACTCAGTGTAGTGCAGTGCGTGAATAGTGCTAGTGAAGTGAAACGAATAGTGCTCCATTTACATGCTGACCATCTTGTATATTATCTATTTTTAAGTCCTGTAAATATTGTAGAGAAATAGATTGTA